>NW_017728928.1:14496395-14569317 GCF_001723895.1 Crocodylus porosus
TTCATTACTTTTCTGTACCAATGATAAATATCACACTCCTCCCCCTTCTGATTACTGGGTCCGCCTCTGGTAATGTGCATAATAGTCACAGGCTCATTTTAAATAGGCTTTCATTTCCCCCCTCCCCTCAAAGTTGATAAAATAACCCTTTCCAGCCCAAATTTCTGAAAAGTGCCCTTCATGATAGACCTATTCTAAGCAGCTTTTATACTTTGTTTAAAAACACCATACAAACATAAAAAGACAACATAAAATAAAAAGCCATGAAAAAATAAAACCTGTCATTAGCATGTGACACTGACCAAATGTAGCCCATACTGTTTCATTAACAGTTCACAAGGACTTCTGCAGTTTCATATTTGATATTGGACAGAGGTACTAAAAAGGGCTGCCAGTCTGATCTGTTAAAGCTGGATTCTTCGTGAAGCCCTGGACTGGAAAGGGTTACAATTTTTTCCTTTAGTGCTGATGATTGTTTTTTCCATTTTGTTTCTTTTGTTTCCTAGATAGACTCCCCGCTGAGAAGATCACCTGGGAGCAGGGTATTCAAAGGTGTTGGGCTTCCAATAACCCTGCCATCGTCGGTGCTTGGGGGCCCCCAAAGGCTGCTTGAGTACTGAGGGACCCCACCCCAAAGCAGATCGCTGCTCCCTTTGCTACTCAGGCAAGGAGTATTCCAGTGGCCTGCATCATTCCGCACCAATCCATGAGAGCTGCTTGTAGAGCCCAAGCGAGTCTGATTGGTTCCAGTGTTGGACTGCCAACTGGAGGTGGGTGGCAGTGGCTGGCCTTGTGCTAAGAAACGGTTTACTTCTTCTTCACCAGCAAACTCAGCCAAGATGGTAGTGTTTCCTAAAACACACCTAACAACAAACAACACAACAAGGTGAAGGAAAAGAATGTGAAGGACATTATTTTCAGAAGTGTCACGAGATTTCCAAAACTGCGAAACCCATTTTCATTTTGAATGGAATGGGCAACAAAATTAGGTTCACTCTGCAACACTTTAGAAATCCTATCCTTATTCAGTTTCATCTCAGTAATCCCCTCTATTTCACAATTACATGTGTGTGCACGCCTATGCCCACTCTCCTTAGTTGCAAAATTTACAGATGAGTTAGACCTAATGTACTGATACAGCATAGCAGTTACCAGTTTTAGTACAATTTTAAAAAATTATGTAACATATACAACATAAAACAATATTTCTGTATATATACTCAATATACTTGGCGAAACCTCAGTTGTGATTCTTCTGAGAAGTACAGATATATTCTGTTTGTTATTGTCCAAAACTCTTCTTATGGATTTCTCTAAAGCCTCAAGAACAATCAGGAGTGTTCTCTGTGTACATTTAAAATGTACATTTATTTTTAAATTCATGTATTAATTTTAGAGCATGGCTAACTCCTTTGGCTACAGTTCTTTCTGTTCAGGATTCCAGATCTCAAGAGATATCATTAATTGAAGGGTGATTTTTCACGTTTGTTCTGAATGTTTCAACGGTAATTAAGCGAAAGTCAACACTTCAAAAAACAACGCTATGTATATCATTCTTAATACTTCTCTTTATTACATAGACTTTTTGCAATTACCTGATCAGTATCATAGTGGAAGGCTAACTGCAACTGTACATAACAGAGTGACTGTTATTGCTATATGTTAAGACACAGGGACTACCATAATGGAGTAAGTCAGTTGTACAGCTACCCTGGTATCTTATCTGTAGCAGTGGTCAGCACCAGAAGCTTCTGAGAAAAGTACTTTACGTTGCAATTACCGTATCTGCCAACAAAATACACTTCTTTTCAACCTTCAGGAGTTGGTGGTTTGACTCACATACCCCTGACCCATGAGAATTTCTTTATATTTTTAATCCTTCCTAATATTACCGAAGTTCTCATTCAAATAAAAATCAAATTCTTTTTTTAACCTACATTAAGCTTCTGACCTCAACAACACTGTGTCAGAGTTCCCCCCATGCTAAATTCTACCTATGAGAAAAGGAAAAGAGGAGAAAAACCGTACATATGCAGAGACTTCTGGGCCTTGGCTGCTTCTTCCTTGGAACTGTATCGGACCACAGCGTTCCCTTGAGTCAGGTTCAGGTGGAATGTAATTAGAGGGCCATGTTGCAAACACAGTGTCCGCAGTGTAGAACCATCAATCTAATTAGAGAAAGGGAAAAGACGTTGATTCTTCTGGGATTTTCCTCACTATATTTACTAATGGAAGAGGCTTTAAATGATAAACAAAAAAGGCATGCAATGAAAAGGACAATGGTGTTTCTCTAACGAAAGAAATGGACTTTGACAGATCACTGCCTCCATCTAGAACTCTGATTCTTTCTGTGGCTCAACACAGAACCTGCCAGGTTGAAGGAATAAAAATGATATTTATTATCCAAAGCCTATAAAGGTGGGAGAAGAGTCTAAATGTTCATAAATAGTTTATAGCCCTAAAATACTGCTCTCTCAATACTCTGAGTCTTAAGCCTCTCCATATGATCGGCACTTTGGCCAAACAGGAGGAACCGACAGACTACAGATACTAAAAAGAGTAATAAAAGCATAGTAAACTTGGATTTTAAATCTTTGAATTATGCCCCAAAGGCCATTCATACATCAAACTTTCATACAAAAATGGTGCACACTGGATGGCTAATACATAGGCATAAAATTCATATTTGATTTGACAGCAGTTTGAGAACTCGAATTCTTTCTGGTGAAAAGTTACCCATTGCATTTCATTCTATCAAAACAATCCATATGGAGCGCATCGATATTATCCAAGCAACTGTTAACCTCTAAGTAACTCCTTGCTCATAAAAACCTGCTCCAAAGGATATTTGATCCTGTTAAATATCAGTTCTAAATAAAAATATATAGTATACTTCGTTAAAAGCATTATGGCAACTATGCAGCAACCTATTACTGCCATGCAGATGAAATTACAAGCCTTGATAGATGTGTGGTTCCCCACTGTAACTCATGGCACTTCACAGGAAGTGCCATGAGTTACAGCGATCCCCTTGACACAACAGATATTCTCTCTTGGGTCTGGGTGGGTGAGGGATCGAGCTCCATTTTGGAGCACCTTGGTGTGGGCTTTAATTCATCTGCCCCTCCACCCCCAACCCTCCAGCAGAGGCTAGGCAAAGCTCAGCCTCCTCACACCAAGCTCCTCCTGCCCCCCATCCCATCCTGAAGACAGCACTGGGGGTAGGGCTGGGCCACATGAGCCCAGCCTTGCTCCCAGGCAGGCACTGACAGAAGTTAATGAAGGCACTCCACTTTGAAGCACTTTCATCTGCACACTCATATAATGAGGGATCATTTGTTGTGCAACTGGGCACTTTTAAAGCACTCTGCAGCTGTGTGCATCTGTTAGGGCATGGCTGTAGAGTGCTTTCAGGGGGCTGATCACTTGATAAAACATCTGTTCTGTCAGCACCCCACGTTTTCCTTAAATCTGAGCAAAACTATTGAGGCTAATAAGCTTTCTTTCAACCATCAATTAAATATGACATGGCTGTTTGTATAATAAGTCATGTAATTCTGCTTACTTGGGGTGTGAGGTTTCGGAGAACCAGCCAGCTGCTTGTTCTTCCTGAGTTGTCAGTACTCCATGCAGAACCTATACAACAAATTGAGAAATGAATGTTTTAGGACCTAGTGAAAGCAAATTTGGAGTTTGATTCTGATGACAGAATATATAACATGCAGGATACAACACACCAGCAAAACAACTGCTACTGCAAACTTGCACATCAGCAACCAATCAGGCCATTTATCCTCCAACCTGTTTAACTATCTTGTTCTGAAAGAAGGGTTACCCGCTGAAGCAGAATGCTCCTCACACTGTCCCAGCTGACTTTAAAGGATCTGTGTATTTTTCATATTTCTGAAATTTTTCTTCCATGAATGACTCTCAGAGCATCATACTGGTTAAAGCATGTATGTCACTGAAATGTCTTTCAGGTTACATTAGAAATAACCACAAGGCATTTTACAAGCAACACAAATCCCTGAAATCTCAGATTGTTGGTTGCTAATATTTTACATCTTTTAACTTTTACAGAACTGCAATATATTGCTACACCACCAATGATACATTATTCGTATCTGGCTTTTATTCATAGCAGGAAAATTTCTATATTGACCGTGCTCTGCATTCAGATATGGGAACACAACTGGCAAAATCTACCTCTCCATCCTCAACCTGGTATTTTACAGGAAGAAAATATATGGCCATGACATTTACTACTGGCATTAGAAAAACTGCAGTCCTTCAGACAGTGGATGACCAAAGGAAGGCTGCAAATGAAATCTTGGCAGCATTACTATGTTCCTATGAGGTGGAGGTTTCCAAACAAAAAACAGACACTTGAACGGTGGCAGTCATGAAGAGCCAAGAATCACCAGCCTTTTGGGAAGATCACTGATAAAACAGTCAGCTATTAGCTATAACGGCTATTTCTGAAGCAGACTTCTGTGAACAAATGCAGAGTATATAGGTTTCCCCCTCCTTTATTTGTGACTAAATTAAATGCTGATATCTAGAGAAAGAGAATGTTCATGAAGCAAATTAGACCTATTCTCTGGGACTGCATCATCTGATCAACTGCTTAAAGCAAGTGATGGGATAATTAGGTCTTGGACACTGTGCATCTCTGCTCACTCTGTGTGTGCGTATATACATTCCTTGTCAAATAATACTGATTAATTAGGTAAAACTGAAATCTTAGAACCGTTCAGAGGATACCTGCCACAAAATAGGAAAGAAAGTTTCAAACTATTTAAACAAAAGCAAAGGGTTTATAAAATAGCAAACCATTTGGCAACAAAATTTATTTTTCGCACTAGTCTGACCAACTGATGACTATTTTGTTTGAAACCATCTGGAAATCTCAGAAAATAAAATGTACCTTTCATCTCCAAAGTTGTTTAACCCTACATTTATTGTACCGCACGTGGCTGGAGCATAGCATTGGAGCCAGAGGGTACAATGCTTCTGTACCATAGAGAATAGAAGTAAACAGAGCATAAAGGAGGAAGGCAAAGCATTATAGTAAAACGTCATAAAAGTACCAGAGGAGTAAGAGCTGGTCCAACCCAGTGGGCTGGCACCCCAGGTAGATGATGGCTTGGTGTTTGTTAAGCCTGGAGGTGGTCTTGTAGGAGCAGTAGTGTTTCTGGGTACCTTCCAAAGTTCATGGGATAGAGAGGCCTGTGTGTGAGAGATTGGGCCAGACGACCATGTAGACTTGATGTCTGACAATTTACCTGCAACAGAGAAATTTTCATGCATTTTTAGGCTGAAATGTGAACAATTTGACTGTCTTTATTACAGCTAATCCTCAAGTCATAGTCCTTATAGTAGAACTGGAATAGTCTTTTGTAGCATCAGTGCCATCAATTTCATTTACAGTGAACTTATACACCACTGAATGCAACCGAGGGACCTTTGTACTTAGAGAATTTAATCTGCATATGGATTACATATCCCCCTTGTTGTACCTCCTAGCACTCTCTTGCTCATAAAGGACAAGAACCAGAGAATAAGATTGATTACCTCAGTCTACTTACACAGAAACTGATAAACACTTCATAAATTATTTAGCTCAAATGTTCACGCAATGAAGTTTACCCACTTTCTGCATCCAAGCAAGTACAGGCAACGTTTTATTTAAAAGACGACACTGACATGTACTTATGTTCTCAAGTACATTCAGTATTTAGCGGATTCAAGAACACCTAGAAGGGGGAAGTATTTTCAAGCCCTCATACACTGAGACCAACAATTTTCATATGAAAAACTCCTTGTACCACAATCTTCTCGTTTTGCAGATTTATTGTCCATCGTGTTATACTTTTAAACCTGTGTTCATTTCTCTAAAAAGAATTGTGATCACTTGTATTGCAATTCCTCGCAAACCAGGGCTTTATCAAGCATATTATGCTTGATAAAGACAAACATTACAATTAAAATATAAATTATCTTTTAAGTATTTATTGAAAAAAAAAAGAATCTAAATAAAACAGAAAGAACCTAAAGTTGTAGATATTACCAACACAACATAAAACATCAAAAATCATCCTAGAAATATTTCACTTTTAATCTTACATATCCCTGTGCCTGCCTCTTGCAGCAATGTAAGTACCAAACATAGAGCCTGATTCCTCTCTCACAACACCAAAATTGGGTCATCCTCATTTAAATCAATGAATTTGCTGAGGAGTAAAACTGGTATCAAGTGAGAGGACAATCAGTTCCATGTTTTTGTATAAACTACAGTGACAAAAGGAACATAGCAATACTGCTCACGAAACACTGTCAAGTAAGATTTTCAGAATTTGTAATTTAACATGACAAATGCACATTAATAGGTTAGATGTTGCCATGTCATTGCTTCTCATGGGGTTAAACACACAGCTTAGATGTAGTAGCAAAAAAAAAAAAAGGCAAACAAAGCAGAAATGTGTTGCAGATAAAATTAAGAGAAAAATAAGCCACTTCTCTCACTTCCTTGTAGTAGAACATTTCAGATAATGCTCCTTCTCTGGCTTTCTGACAAAGTGAACCTGAATTAGTCAGTAAAGCCCCTAGATGCTGCAGCTTCATTTAAATTAAAGAGTTGAGGTTTTTAATTTATCACATATAAAAATGAATAATACAATTGGTGCAGTAGCCCTTGGGTGTTTTTATATAATAATACATTTATTTGACTCAGGCTTCTCATTTCCAGCCTGCAGCACACTGCAGTTTGTATTAATAATGCTGAACTGCATTATAATAATTGTTAGGGGACAAGCTAGACGTTTAGGTAGCTGGTTAGCTGAGAGTCCATTTCTGACACTGGGAGAAGTGTGATGCTTTGAAGTCAACAGCTCTTTGAGAAGCAAGGGGCACAATTTATGGTTTATTTTGGGACTGTCTACAGACTCAGGCAGACAAGATGGCATCATTATGTGTTTGCTGTGCTCAAAGATAGATGTCAGGAGAGACCTTTAAAGCAGCTATTAAACCTCTTCCTATTTAGCCTTCTGAATAGTTAAAGCACAACCTAGTTCTAAGTTATTTCCTAGGAATTAGCAGGACTGGAATTTATTTATTTTTGAAAGTGAATTTATTAGCAGTGCTTTTCAGATCACCCTGTACTGCTGGAGAGGAAAAATATTCTTCCTTTTAGATGTAGTGAAACAGCTTTGCTGAAAAGATCTGGGTGCCTAAATAAGTAGCCTGCTTTGTGGCCTGAATACATTTTTCACTTAGCACAATTTCTTAGGTTTTCATTGTACTACACACCCTATTTGAATGCTCACCACTGCAGAGCTACCAGGGGAGTCACCTAGTGGGAGCAACACAATGCTCAAAAAATGTGCAGTACATCTGTAATACTACTACTCTTACAACCACAGGAAAGTGCTGTTTCAGGGCCTTTTCTCTTTGGGAATGTAGTGGGAAGATGTAAGTAGAAAGGCCATTTTTTCGTACCTGCAATGCTAGGTGCAGATGCAATGCTGCTGAAAGAGCTACTGTAGCCGGAGGCACTAAGCGGCCAGGCACTCGATGAAGGCAGCGTGGCATTCTGAGATGATGTTGGGGATGACCCTGCAGAACCAGCAAAGAAGCAACTAAGAAAGATGGGCAAAATGGTGTCTGCTGCTGCATAAAGCAAGTCTAACTACATTATGTGCAAATACAAACCATGCAAGGTATTTCTGCTAATCACACTGGTCTCTGAAGTCTAGGAATGAAATGTTATAGGTAGCATGATAAAGTGAAGCAGACCTCTTTAGTATTGAAAAAAAAAAGAAATAAAAGCTGCTAAACTGGCAAATGCATTGGTGCCCATGCAGAAAATAAATTCTGGATTTCTCTTAGTATGTTCTGATCTTGGGAATCTCAGAGAAACTGTTAGTTCCCAAGGAATGGACTCATATTATTCATAATATTCTTTCTAAGCTCACCCAAGCAACAGCAACTCTAGATGAATGTGAATGTATACTAAAAACTGACCTCTTATCCTTGATGATTTATCTTAAATAGCTGAGATAAACACTCTTCCATGGCCTAACACCCACAAATACCATTAGATTGTTTGCAAACTACTCTGTTGTAGATAAAGCCAATGCTAACAGTCTCTTATATTAGCTGTATCAAAGGAGCTGTAAGTATAAAGCATTCTAATACCACATTGGATGGCATATCATTTTTATAACAACATGCAATAAGATTAAACCACACAACAAATTAGGATCTTGCTGTCAAGCTGCCTCTTCAAAATGGTAGACACATATTCAAAACTTCCCTACTGGCTAATAAAAGAAATATGCCATACACCGAAAAAAAAAGTTTAACAGGAGATCAAACATCTTCAGGATACTCAGAATGAAGGATAAGAGACTATGAACAGACAGCCTCCACCTGAGCAGTCAAGGAAAAGAAAAATCAAGCTGTCTTTCAACATATTTCTATCTTCCAAAATGCAGATATGCATACTATTTGTGTACATTCATATATATGTACTGAGTGACATAATGCTAGGTGGGCAAACAGGGCACAAGCCCCAGGCACTACCTAAGGCAGGGGTGAGGAGAGAGTGAGGGGGAGGGGTGTGCCAGAACAGAGTTGGTAGGGGTGCTTTACTCTCCTTTCCATCTCTGGGCATTACTGTCGTCCCCCCCCCCCCCCCCCGCATAAAGCATAAGGGCAGAGAAGCAGCAATGGTGTACAATGCAGGAGCAGCAGTTGGAGGTTTGCTGCTGCTGAGTGGGGGATTCATCTCCTTTTTTGACTACACGACATGCATGTTCTCGGGGAAAAAAGATGCCACATTCCCCAGCAGCAGTGAAACTCCGGCCTCTGCTCCTGCACTGCTGCTCTGCTGTCCCCACTGCTGGAGCTGCGGCTCCTACACAGAAGGTGGTGGGGGAACTGCAGACCAGCAGAGCACAGGATGGGCCAGTTAATGCCTTCAACTGAGAACATATAAAGTCATCTTTCTGTCTAATAAAAGTGTTGTGACTTGCAACTATCACCAACCATTTGCTTCTGTATCTTTATTAAAAATATTGAAGTTTATAACATTTAAGCAGCCCACAGAAGCTAACCCACTAAAACTTGACTAATTTTATTTCTAATTAAATTTAGCACATCTAGACTTTTGGCATCAAAATATTTCATAAGTAGAATCATAAGAAAGTTGGGCTTTAAGGGACCTCAGGAGGTCTTCTAGTCCAGTCCCCTGCTCAAGACAGATTATCTTTGACTAAAACCTTCCCAGCCAAGGGTCTCTTTAACCTGCTCTTGAAAATTTCCAGAAATGGAGATCCTACAACTTCTCTAGGTAGCCTGTTCCAATGCCTGACCACTCTCATAGTTAAAAACTCTTCCTAATCTCCAACCTAAATTTCCTCTGCTGCATCTCGAGGCCATTGTTCCTAGTCCTGTCACTTACATCCACAAAGAAAAGGCCATCTCTATCCTCTTAATGATCTCACTTCAGGTATTTGAAGACTTATCAAATCCCACCTCAGTCTTCTCTTCTCTTTAGAATAATGAACTAAGGGCACAGTCTAAATAAAAATCAGTAACAAAGCTCCCACAGCAGACTGTCAGTACATATCAATCTTCTTTGGAATGCAATGGGCTCTTGCCATTGACCCAGAGCTCGCTCAAAAGTTAAGAGTTGGCATTACAATCATGCTCCCCTGCAGAACTGAACCTTCAAACTGAGGAATCATGTTAATAGGAGTTTATCGTCCTCCTTGTATGTACTCAATCTACAAAAGAAGACTCAGAGGAAGAAGAGAATGATAGGAATTTAAAAACCATACTGACAATACAATAGCTTGGTAAATGATCTTTCTTTCTCCTTTTGTCAATTGTGTAAGCAGAGCTTATCACTCTCAGATGGCTTCTATTACATTTGACCTTTTAAACAGAAAGTAATAGGATCAGTTATAGCTCAAAACAGTTGATGAAAAATTAGGGAAGTCTTTAAGAGCACCTAATAGACTTGGCTGTATTCCAAATGAGTCTTAGCGTACTTCCTCTTATTCATCATTGCAGGGGAAGTACGAAGCTTTCCAGGGACAGTGTCTAGCCACTGAAGGTGAGGTGGACATTAAACCATCTGCCTTGCACCAAACAAAAGAGTAGGCAGGTGATGGGATAGACAATAGGAGAATTAAACACTCAGAAAGAAGGTGAAGAGTTCAGACAGCCATGCCAAGTCACCCCTCAAGACAGGCAACAGACAGAAGTCTAAAGAATAGGGAAATAACCACGACTCTCCCTCAAAGTAGCTCAGAAAGGAAAAGAGGATGATTAAAGAGAAAATTGTTTATTCCCAGATGACAGCCTAAGGCAAGCGTGTCAAATGGCCTACGGGGTTTCTCGCTGCAACTGCCTGATGTGTCAGTGTGGCCAACACCTAGCAGTTTAACACAGCCACTGCCAGAGGTAGGTACCTTTCACCCCCTCCATCTCTTCTGGCTGCTGAATTTACCATTTTTGATCACCAGTGGCATTAAAAAAAAAATCAGCAGCAGTCAGCCAATGGGGGTGAATAGTGGTGGCTGCTGGCAGGGAATATGGCCTACCATCTGATTTGAGTTCGACCCCCTGGTCCAAGGGATTTACTGACATATTCTTGTTTTGTCCAATCTGCATGTAAGCAAAAGAGGATGCAGTTGTGAAACTAATTTTACGTCTACAGAATCCCATGCATGAAGGATGACTCACTATGACTAAATCTCATCAAACCTTCTGTGCTGTTATGGCTAGAAATGATGCAGTTAGCCGGCTACTTGCTCAGAACAGTTATGTGATGATAAACAAATTCAATTTCCAAAAAGAGTATGGTCCACAAAGATATGACCTTGGAACAGGTAGCCTCTAGGCCCCTGTGAATTGGGAAGTATTCGATTCAGATTTGGCTGATTAGAGGACAGTGATTTGATTCGGATCACTGTCTTGAATTGATTCGACTGAATCAGCTTCAGAAGATTTGGTGCTGATTTGGATTGGCCCGGGAGAGGCAGGCACAGCCAGGCGGCTGCAGGTTCTCCTGCGGCTCCCTTGGCTGTGCCTGCCTCTCCCCAGGGGGGAGCCACGGGAGAAGCCTTCATGGCTGCCCTGCCTGGCCCCATCCCCCGCCTGGTCCCAGCACTTAAACCCCCCCCCAAAAATCCCTGCACATGCTTGTTGCAGCAGTGGTGATTGAGGCCTCTGGGTGCTCGTGGCAGAGCCCTCCCCGCCACAGCTCAGGGCTGTGGGGGGGCAGTGGGGATTGCCTCTCCCACTCTGCACCCACGCAGCAGCTGCCCCATGCCACAGGTGCAGCACGGCTTGGCAGGACGCTGTGCACTGCCTGGGAGCTGTGGCGGCTGTGTGTGGCGCCCTGCTGCGCCATGGGCCAGTTGCCATGCGTGCCAGGTGGGGGCGATCCCTGCTGCCCCCACTGCTCAGGGCAGCTCTGCCATGAGCCCTTGGAAGCCCTGACTGCCACTGTCAGAGCCGCTGAGTGTGGAGCTTTTCCCCCCCTTTTTTTGGTAAAGTGCCGGGAGGGGGATGGGGCTAGGCAGGGCAGCCATGGGGACTTCTCCCGCAGCTCCTCTGGCTGTGTCTGCCTCTGCCCTGGTGTGGGGAGCTGCAGGGAATATGCCCTGCCCCCACTTGCCAGCTGGTGTGGGGGCATGGGATCTGGGCGTGGCAAGTGCTGGGAGCAGGGGCTATGGCATGCTGCCACTTGTCCCCTTCCACCTGGAGCGAACTGTGCCCGCATCCTGCCCCCCTTCCCCCTCCAAGCTGGGCAAGTGGCAGCAGGGCAGAGCCCCCTCTCCCAGCGCTGCCATACCCGCATCCCGCACCCTCCCTTCCCCTGTAACGTGTCCCCCCGCCCCAGCTGGGCAGCTTGTCCCAGCCCTGGCTCCAATCCCTCCCTCCCACATGCCCCTTCCTGTCCCCCTACCCCAACAGACTTATCAATAGGAGGCAACTGTGTCAGCTGCCTGTTTAGTCTATGGCTAAAATCGCCAAAGGGACCAAATCTTTTCTGAAGCTTTTCTGAATCAATTCACATGTTTCGAATCGATTCAGAGCTTTTAAATGGTCTTCCGATTCGATTCAGATTTGAAGATTCGGTCCCCAAATTGGGCCAAATCTCCTCCAAACTGAATCAGCCACCGAAGCTTTGCACGGCCCTAGAAGCCTCTAACATGGATGGACTAAGTGGAATTAGCTGCCAGATGGACTTAAACAATGCTTAAGAGTGCAGAGTGCTACACTCATTCATTTCACTTCTTCCTTTGCCTTGATCTCTGATTGGCTGCTGAAACAACTAAAGCAACTGGAGTAGATTAAAATATTACATAACCTAGAGCAAAAATATTCAGATTCTTAGTATGTGGTGCAATCATTTTGCCCCTTTAGACAGTGAAAAGTACAAAGTAAATTTAAGCCAATTAGCTGTAAACACCATTCCACTGAATGATCTTAATTTTGCTTCTAAGCTTCACAATACTGAATAGCGAGCAAGTCTTAAAACAACTTCTCTGTCTACCTGCTAGTTCACTTCTATGAATTGTAAAATTTCTGAGACTTAGATAATAACTAACTGGTTATGATACGTCTGTCTCCCCCTTGCATTTCATACTCTACAGATAAATTCACTGCGCTCCCTGCCACTACAACAGAGGTGAGAAGAATGCCTTTTTGAAACATATGAGCACACTGATTAAATAAGCCAAAGGAAGACACAGAAGATGACATATGTGCAAGAACGTTTCTGAAAGCTTTCTCTTCACAGGTTTAGCCCTGTTTTGAAGGCCTATTCACACAAGCCTGCAGCAAGTTTATGCTGTATCAGAATACATGATGACCACTGGCCCCCACAGAAAAGTTAACAGAGCTGAAGGGATAGGAGGACTGTTTCCCAGGTCCACAGAAGCAGTCACTAAAATACTCCATTCTTTTCTAGGTGGCTGTTTTACAAGCTTTTAAACTCCTTTTTCTGAAGGCAACTGGGTGAACACAGAGTCCACAGACCACAGGCCTCAATTCTGATGGTACTTTACAGCTGCCTAACCGTAACAAGAGAGATCACTGGAAACTGATAGGGAATGGTGTGTACTAAAGCAAAAGGAGAAGGGGAAGATACAGAATAAATCTCCCACTTCAGCTCCACAATAACACAGAGTGAACGTTCAGAAAACAGAGAAAGGCAATACTAGACAACAGAAGTTGAACAAATCACAAAAGCATCAGCTGATTCAATCTTGCTGGTATTAAAGGACAAACCAATAACAAAGGAATCAGTCAGTGCCAAATCTTAATGTCAAGGCCTTCTTTTGACAATAATCTTGTCTCAAAATATTGCTCCTGGGGAAGAATTCTGAGACCCTGGAGAAGAGACATGACTAGTGCAGAGCATATCCCAGTGCCAAAGATATCCTTAACTCCAAAAAGCCAGCACGATTTGGCTCAGAGGAGATCATCCTGCAAAACTTCTCCAGTAACAGAACAAACCATGGATTAGGCTGGCTTTTGAATGTGGAAGGCAAAGGTAGTACTGGTGATGCTCTACTCCTGGGGGTGGCTTCCATCCAAATAGTAATATATCAGAAATAGTGGCTTTCCAGTATCACCTTTGCAGTATCAGATGCATCAAATCTAATCCTTGTCTTGGAGATGTACCACAACAATCACTCCAAGGTACCTGATGAGCGATCAATGAACATAAACTGAAAATATATATTGAAATGAATACAGTGGCAAACAACTCAGACTAAACAAAAACAAGAGCTGTCTAAACAACTAATCTAACATTAAAGTGCTTACTCTTATGCTAATTATAGAGCAAAAAGCTAATGAAGAAAGGAAACATGTCAGTAAACCCAAGACACTGCTTTCCACAGGCTTCGTCTCAAGGGAGTATATGTATCTCTACACAAGAGCTTCAGCGCTCTACATAAGAGCCTACAGTTAATTTTTCCACTATTCAGAAACCGACATGATCCAGTGCCATGAATTATTTTATAAAGGACAAGTGTACTTTTATAGTCTTGCATCAAAATCTTAGGATGACACAAAAGAAATAACTATCGGATGCATGGGAATCTGCACTAAAGCTGAATTACTTAAACTTTCCAGATTAACAGTGTAAAATCATTTTTAAAAATTTAAGTGCTCTCCCCTGAAAGGCACGTTAGGGTCATTAAAAAGTTAATTTGATATTACTCATGCACAACAAACAGTAATTTTCAGCTTGAACAGCGACTGCTTTCTGACAGCTTCCCAGCTGGTAAGCGACACAACTCAAAATTATTTAATGTAATAAAAAAACCCTGTACCTCTCCCTTCAAGTTCCACATCCCTTGCCCTGACCTGTCAAGCTCTGATTGGAAAACCTGCTTCAATGACCATTATGATTCACAATCTGAACAAACAACACACAAGTGACTATGATAGCTAAATCTACATTTTAAAGTCCTGACAGGCCCTTGGGACAAGCCTGGTAATAATTCTGTTGTCCATGTTATAGTGCTCTACTAGGCTACTATTTTCAGACCGTTTACATATAATGGTGTAGAATGACCACTAACCGACCATGCCACCATTAATCTGGTCCTTTTTCTGCCACTTGGCACCATCTGAAGGAGTAGTGGAGTTCACCGGCTTAGTGCGTTAGGGAGGTCCCTTTTCACTCTGAAGTAAAACCTGACGAAGGACAATAGCAAGGACAATCTTTGCATAGAGTAAGTTTGTTCACCATTTTTTCCTAACCCTCTCTTTGATGGTTAAAGGGAGATACAAATCTTTCATCCCTTCCTTTTTGACCCTGCAGTGACGTCACAAATGGCGAATACAAGAAATGCCATATTGTGTCAGAGCACATGTCCACAGCCCAGTATTTGTAACTCAGTGGCAGGGAGTGCGTTCAGAAGATCAGTTTGTTGCCATAGGAACAACTATTTATAAACTTTGTGTTCAGCAGCAGCAGCAGCACCATGGGCATTATCAGATCAGCTTTCATCAGCACATGGGTAACACTACTAGCCAAGATTACTCAAAAAACGGGAATAAAAACCAGTCAAAATGTTCAAAAGGAGGGAAAGAAAGTAAATCAAGTGATGTATCATGTTTTTGTGACTACAACTGTACCTCCACTCTTGAGAAGATAGCGATTAACATCTTGTATGGTGGTATTAATGGTAGGGCCAGTGGGAACACTTCCAGGAGTGACATCAGGATCATTCTCGGGGTCAATATTCTGCAGTCCTTTCCATGGCACCCCTGGATGAAATTCTGTTTTAAAAATAACCAAAGCAAGAGCCGATGAAATCTTATCCTCAAGAGAGAAGGTGCTGAGATTCAGTAAATAAAACTAGCACTTAGATTCAATGACATCAACATTTTTATGATACTAGTTCTGGTTCTTTACCTGGTGGCCAATTAATGCTTGAGCCATTGGAAATTTTATCGCTATCAGTTTTGGCACGCGACCAACTATGAGGAAGGGCTACAGGTGGACTGGCTGGTGACTCGCTGTTTTGGATCAGATCGTACCGGCCATAAGAGTCATCAATGGAGGACTTTCCCGGGGGACCAATACTTAGACCTCCAGGGATAGCACCTGAAATTAATGAAGAAAAAAGACAACTGCTTAGAGGCAGGACTAATTTTTAATCACTCCTTTTCAATTTCACTTACATTTGTAATTATTTCCCTTTGCCTGAATTAAGAAATAAAATTAACAGACACACAGCAAGAGTAACACAGCACACTGGAGTCTTCTCTTAGTATTCCTAAAAACCGTATCTGGTTAAAATCTCACTAGCACATCAAAGTGGTCTGGACTGTCAGGTTAGCAAATTGCAGTTCAGAAAAGACCTGTCAAAAAGCTGGACAATTCAAATGAGTAAGATGATTCCAATTAGGAATTATTGGACAATAACTTAATGAAGATGGTAGAAATACTTGCAGGCCAAACATTTTTGTTAGAATAATTCACATTGCTATTGACACAACCGCAGATCACAGGAACATTTACAGAGCACAGCTCTGAGAACTGAACCAGCAACACCAGGTCCAAAGCTTTGGAAGTGAAAATGCAGACAAAAATTAAAATGCGTCACAGATAGTATTTTTCAAATACCTTCAGCTACATTCACATCAGTACCTTATAACCCAAGTACTAGAAGAAGCGGCTTATGCATTTTTCTGCCAGGAGAGGGGCTAAACAATATAGCCTTCCACTTGGGTGACCTTTAGTGAAATGAGTTTGACAGTCTCTCCCCAGCTCCCAGTGCATGCATTTCAAAATCCTTCACGCAGGTGGATTCTACTGGCAGTTTGGTCGAGAAAAGCTCAATGCTATGTTATGACAAGGGTGACGAGATTTGGACCAAATTATGTTGGAAAGCTGTGAGAGATGCATGCATAACGCCTGCCACCAAGCACCAACTAGGAAGAGTCTGTTAGTCATTAAACACTCCGTTTGGTGAACAGCATTCACAAGATAAAAAAAAGACTAAGGTTCGAGAACTGACACAAGTGAGAATAGGGACAAAAGATTCTGTGCACTGCTGAATTTTAAAAAATAAAAGAGGTAGTTAGCTCTGTTATTCTGAAACCAAGCATAAGGCAAGGCAGGGTGGCACCCCCACTAGAGATGAACTGGTCCAGAGAGGCATAAAATGACATAGGCAATGCTTTATTTCACCTGATGATGTAGGAAAGTCCCCTTACAGACTAGATACTTACCTAGCTGCAGTACTGCATAAGGCAGGGGAGATGGCACCTCTCAATCAGTTAGTTTCTAAGATGCCACCTGCCCTGCCTTCTGCAATACTACAACTAGGTTAAATATCTAGTCTATAAGGGGACTTATACCAGTTTTTAGTCACCTCTCTAGGAAAGAATACCTGCAATAAAGTCATTGTGTACACTTAGAACTCGACTGTCATAATGGCAAACTGGTAAAGAAGGAAGATGCAACGTACCATGCTTGCTAGAGTTCTGGTCAAGTGAAGAAGCAGCACTAGACAGATTATCCATCGAGTTAGGGTGTGTCCACTGTGGAAGGCGAGACTGGGACTGAGAAGTATCCTTCACTGACAAACCACCAGTAATGTCCATGCTGTTTACATTCATGTTCGGGTTCAGTCCAGCTAATGGGAGAAAGATGGTTAGGTTTCCAGATTACTGTAGATCGTGAATGTTTAAAATATTAATGCTTGTTGTTTAAAGATCCAGTCAAACAAGTAATGGAAACCTAGATTTCAGTCAGCACTAATACAGAATAATGGTACGTTATTTTGCCATATGCTGGTCTTGACTGTCAGAGTGGATTTTACTCATATAAAAAGTGCCAACTTATACTTTTTGCTAAAACTCCTCAAAATTCAGTAAACACTCAAGAAAAATAAGCCCTAGCAGTCATGCATTAAAAATGCTGATGACATGTCTGCTTTTAATATTCCTAATTGGCCCAGAACAAAGTTGCTGGAAGAGTATATTAGAACCCAAAGTGAAAACTAGCGCAGCACTCTATTACTGAGGCACATTAACCCTGACAACCCTCCTGTGAACCCTTATGTTGGAGAATAAGTGTTTTTGTAGCAAACACTTTTTAAAATTATTACCACACCAGTTACCAACAGCAAACTGCCTTTGCTAATGACAGAGGGTATTGTCTTATTTATAGACATGTAATTGTTGAATGTAGAAATTATACATAAGACTAAATACATATGAATACCACTGTATAGTCAATACATTTCATATCAAAATTGTGTTCTAAAGATTTTTTTTTTTTGTCTTTCCAAGATGGGGATCTCAGGTCTTTTTGGGTACGATCTGGAAAGATAACTAATCAGAGGTTGCAGAGAGTTGCTAGGAATCTTCCATGTTTGGGCCTTTCATTTATTTATACACTTTTTTGCCTTGTGATGTTAACCAGCACCAAATCCAGCTTTCACCCATTTACTTTCCTATTTACCCCATGAAACAGGTAAAATGCAACAGCATTTTATAAAGCATAAACTGAGGCAAGAGATACTTGCTCTACACATCATACGGTAAAGTCAATGGTATTGATAGAAACAGAATCCTGAGTTCCTGAATCCCACACAAGAGCTTTAAACAAGACCATTTTTAAATACTCTCCTGGCTGTAAATTTTAGGAGAAAGCACACTGTCCAGTTAGTGGAACTACTACATAGCTATTCCATATGCTGCTACCAAAAATAAATGAAATGACCTTTTCTATACTATGGTAGAGTATAGAGCTATGTTGTAGTTGTGGTGGTCCAGAAATTATGCTAACAGTGTGTCTGCTAACCCTGAGAATGTCTCTCCACCCTTCTCTTCTGTTGTGTTTCATTATGCTGTGCCTGACTTCCTGTGATCAGAGAGCTGATGAAGAACACCTTGCATTCAAAAGCTTGTATAACTATCCCAACTACACAGCTGGTCCAGTAAAAGATATCACCCTAGGAAATCCTTGCCTCTCTTCTATACTGTAATTTAATTTAAAAGGAACACAGGAAATGCCTTACCAGTTCTCCTCTAACAGGCCCTTGAAACTGTTCTTCTCGTTTGGTGAACCAGGTCCAAGAATAATTAACTTAGTAGTTATGATATTTTGCCTCACATTTAGGACAGAGAGTTGAGGAAGACTATTAAGGGTATCAGCTATAAAGTTATTACTATGTGGGGCATGGACCATCATGATTTTGTATAAACCGTTAAACATGTATTTAAGGAATATAATTGTCGTGGATTTTTACTGTATTTTATATGTGGATCGCAGTAGGTTGCTTAAAATTGAAATAAACACCATCCTTTCTCTCTGGTGAGTGGTTGCTTTAATGAAAGAATACTTACCAAGAGGGTAAGGAGCAAAGGTGTTCGGTGAAGACTGCTGCTCTTTGGTCTGCAGGTCAGGGAGGCTGGGAGCCTGGGAATGGGGTGAAAAGCTATCCATGGCTGATTTGCCTGCAGAGGGGTGCAAAGATAGATGTGGAGTGGGAGGCTGCTGCTTCATGAGCAGTGCCTGGGCCAGCTGGCGCTGGTGCTGCTGGATCTGCTGCTGCATGTTATTGATTGTACGTGCAACCTGGTAAAAACAAATGAACAAAATTAACAAATGACAGATAGCACAAAGAGGCCCTGGTTTTGCTACGCCAGTTTCTAAGCAGAAGCAACAATACTCAGGCCTTTTAAACCAAACAAATAAGAGTAAGATAGCATTCTTACACAGAAGGGAAACTGAACTGCATTCCACATCACACAGGTCTTTTTTATTATAAAACCATGCAATTTACAGTATTTTTCTTGCATATGCCACACCCCAACATATAATACAAAACTAATTTTTGAAAGGGAGAATCAATTTTTCTAGAGTTACAACTTCTTAGAGCAAGGACAGAGCCTAATCTTGAGCTGACCAACCTTCCCTTTCCTACTCAACCAAAGATGAACCCCTAGCTGCTCCTAAAGACTGGTCTCCATGGTGGATCTATGATTAGGAAAAGAACTAAAGAGTCTCCAAGGCTGTGAAACAGGAGGACAGATACTGGAGCAGCTAGCAGACAGCAATATTGCTCTAAGAAAGATTAGTCTGATTAGTGGAACATCAAGTCCATTAAAAGACAGAGATGATTGCCAACACTGCTGGAATAAGTAACAATGAGCCGTTAAGTCAACTGACTCCCTCAGCTGTCCGAATAGCAACAAAAGAACTGCTGCACTGTGGAACAGGAATCAAAGCAGGACACTTCTAGCCTTATCAGAAAATCTGATTCCCTTAGTACATGAATCCCAACTTTGCAAGGTTGAATTTGGATGAAAAAGGTGCCTGTTAGCTGCAAGAAAATATAGTATTACAGTGTCCTAATGGTTATTTAAACTAATTTGGTGTAATATACTGTATTCTTTTAGAAAAGTAAAACTAGAATTAACATTGAAATCACGGTGGCAGGTTTAAACCTACTTGCTGCTCCTGTTGTCTCATGGGTCCGGAAACATTACGCTGAGCCTGTAACATCTGCTGCTGGATTTGTAAACGTTGGTACGCCTATGGGCAGTAAACAAAGGAGGCAAAGGTCAGATATTAAAAAAACCAAATCAATATTTTAGCTTGAACTGTGGTTGTAAATTACAACACAAAAAGTATCGCTGGGTGATGCTGTAGCCATGATGGTGCAGAGAAATGTGAGCATTCCAACTGTTATTTACCCCTGTTGTATCTGCTTCTCCCCGAGACACCTGAGGAAGGGTGATGCCTGAAAAACTGCGCATGTCCCTCCCAACTATATACAGTTGGTCCAATAAAAGGTATTACTAGTGAAGAAAAGCAAATTCCAAGATTCTTGGCTTTTCAAAGATGGTTACTGAAGTAAAAGTACTGCTGTACTTGCAACAAACAGCATTTGAAGAGACAAATATCTGAAAATGTTTGCTTTAGATGCAAAAAATGTTTTCCTTTGAGTGCACAGAATTTTTAAAAAGCAAGATAGCCAATGCTGCTAATGAGTAGGTTTGGCAGCAGTAAGCATTTAATTAAAGGCAGCAATCAAATGTTTCTGCCTAATTCATAAGAATTAGTAGTAAAAAGGGTAAGAGAAAATTACAAAAAACACTGAATTAATCATTGTGGCCCACACTGCCCTAACACTGAGGTTGAATTTTATTGCATTTGGTCAGATTAAGACAAAAACCAAAAACTGCATAGCAATAAGCGTTAATGCCCTTCCTGACACTAGGGTGTCCATAAGCTGTTCTATGATTTTAAAGGGGCTGGATAAGGAGTAAGGCATTACAGTGTAAGAAGCTGGCTGAAAAGTTTCAAGTTTCAGAGATTTTTTTCAAGCACTATATACCAGTTATTGATGTATATACAAATCCCATGTTCTTCCTTAAACCTGTGAAAGATGATGACACACTAGTTTTGGTAAACAAAGACTGTAACTGTTGATGGGGGTAAAGAAGGAGTGGCGGGGGGGTGGCAGCAGTGCAGTCACACCCCCTTCTGGCTATGCAGGACAAGAGCAGCAAGGTCCTTGAGCTCACTGGTATGTCAGGGCAGTTGCTCCCAGAGCTCTGTCCGTGCAGTGAGTGTTGAGCTCACTAGTTTCATAGACATTAGGGCTGGAAGGGACCTCAGAAGATCATCGAGTCCAGCCCCCCACCTGAAGGGCAGGAAGTCAGCTGGGGTCATAGGATCCCACCAAGATAAGCATTCAATTTACTCTTGAAGGTGTTCGATCAGAACGGGCTCTGGATGGAGACTTGGCTTTCACGCAGCTCAAGCCTGGGGAGGGGGCATAAGAGAAGGAGGGAGGCACTGCTGCTGCTACTCATTCCCTGTATTTTCTCAGGCTGCTGAATTCAGTGGGACAGGGGAGAAGGCGGTGATGGCAAACGGTGATGGTGCTCTCCCTGTGGGCTCTGGAGCCATGCAAAAAGCAGGAGCTCTGGCCAGAACTTACAGTGATTAGCTGGTAAGATCAGAGCTTATGATCCATATGGTGCTCTGACATGGGATGCACTGACAAACAATGAGCACAGGTTACTACTGCACATGAACTATGCAGCTGGAGAGGGTGTGGCTGCACCTCCTCACCACCACCCTGGATCTGCCCCATAACTATAAGGGATTTCAGAGCATCAATACTTCTAAAAAAAAAAAAAAAAAAAAAAAAACCCACAAAAAAATAGTGCGTGCCATCCATCATAAAACACCTGTGGTTTTTTATAATGTATGTAATTCTCAAACATTTGTAAATAAAATGCCACCAAGCAACACATTAATTTTGCTTAAGAACATGCTAAATTACCAACATCGAAATGAAGACAACTGGCTTGTTAATTATTGTTACCAGCATGAAATAACCAGTGTCCCCAGTATTAAATGACAATTCAGAACATTAGTCGTTGTAATGACTGAAGATTATCAAAAACACCCTACGATTATGTATTAAAGTTCCAAGAAATTAAGAAGTAATTTTATCGAAGCAATAACTGCTTGGTATTTTTAAAGCACTATCCCTTCTGTTTTTAAAATTAAGAGGGCCAATCTCTTTTTCTAAACTCCAGACGCACCTTTACAAAAACACCTTCAATAATAATTTACAGCGTATTTGCTTTGCTTTTTAACTCACCAGCTGCAGCTGATAGAGCTGGTTCAACATCGTCATATGCTGAGGATTAATTGGCGAGGTTAATAGTGCAGGGTTGAGACCAAAGTTTTTTGCTGCAAACTGCAAAAGCTGTGCTTGAACCTGGGGACATGAGAATACAACATATATATATACACACATATATACACACACACACGCGCGTGCACATACATATACACACACACACACAGTGCATATCATTGCCTGCAATGAAAATGATCAGTAAGAGCCACAGATTAGGAACAAAACAGATTTACAATTAGGGTGTCACCAGTCTTAGGAGCTTTATATCAAATATAAAAACTTTATTGAGAGAGTCACATTACAAACCTCAAATATTACCATGAAATCAACTTTTCTGAAGGATACAGAAGTAAAGAAAATATAATGCTTTTTAATGGCTTTTCTATATTATAATCTGTGCAGGTTCATTCAACCATCTAGGCAATCCTGTTAGCCAACTTTATTATTTAATCTTTTCTTTCTTCACACTGAAAATATTTCTACTCTGTGTAGTCTCATCACTATGAAACATAAACATACAATTTTCAGTACTGTGTAATTCAAGCTAACCTGAGGGGATAGAAACTGAGGCACTTGAGCACGAAGACTAGGCTGGGATGAGTTAAGAGGTTGCACTGGCGGTTGCTGCGGCTGTTGCATGGTCCTGGCTTGTGCTGCTCCGCTATTGCCAAACATACCCAGATTGCCACTTGGTATCTATAATATACAAGAAAGATGACCGCAGTTAAATGCAACATTCCACAGACTCAGTGACAGTAATGTGCCTGTGCTATTTTTTTCTCTCAAAAACCATGACTGGCATCAACAACGAAATTACCATATAATGCCTTCTATCTGTATGGGAGAAGTTTTATTGAAAATGTTATTTAGAATTTGGCAATCAAGAGCACTTATATATGCAGGACAAGAGTTTTGTACTGATGTTGGAATGGCACCAAAAAACTGACTATTTTCCAAAATAAGTATGCACGATTCTAGGATGTCACCCAAAGAACGAATGACAAAGTATTTGCCAACTATATTTGTGTGTACATGTGAAAAGGCAGAAGAATGAAACACTAAAATCCCAAATGATTACATTACTGAAGAAATTTCTATTTGGCTCTAACACATCTTTACGTTATACAGTTCGAAATAGATGTGTTATCAGTGCAGTCATTGCTTTCCAAAGATGTGCCTTATGAGTTGTAGGTCCTGGACAGATATTGCCTCCAGGAAAGTAGTTAAGAAGACTCCATCATACTCAAGCTAACAATATTAAGTCAAAACCACTGTAGAAGGATACAGAATTTTATTGTGTAAAATCTTTTTCCTTTGCTGCTATTTCAGTTTAAATGGCAAAGCTATTTTCCTCATCATCAGGCACTGTATAACCTCAAAATTACTTTGTTCATGATGAATATTCCTTTCACCCCTTGGTGAGGATCTCTATTTCCCCTCCTTTTTTCTCAGTCCCTCAAACACTCTTCTCACAAGGCAGATGAAAGATAGCTCCCTCCATACTCTTTCGGTCACCTAGAGATGCTCACTAAAGATGTAGTAAGTTGAGTGCTTTCCCAGCAGTAGCAGTAGGACAAATGTGCAACCCACCCCCCTACCCAAATTGTATCATTAATGAATTAGCCAGTGAGGGCTAATTAGAAGAAAGATTTTGTTTTAAATAAATATTAGAACAATCAGCAGTCTCAGAAATATAGAAACGATGTCAATTGTTTATGGTTTAGTAAAATTTACCATATATGTGTGGTTGAAGTTCTTCTGTACTTCAAAGAACCTTGCTCAGTATAAGCCCATAGTGACAGGCAAATAAATACACAGATGCAGGTAAATTTTACATTAATGCTGATTATGCACTGTGGCCATTTAAGGGAAAGGTTTACAAAGCAGATAGTTTCTTCTGGCATTTTATGCAAACATCTGAACTTATTTTCAGTTTACATCACCATTTCCAAAAGGGAAGAGAAATCTCTCTAGCAGTGAGTTCGAGAGAGATGGAATTCAAATTGTGATCTCTCAGAACCTCCTTACCTGTCTAGAAGAATTCAAGTTTTGCATGCCCAGCCCTGAGGCAATCCCGCCCAGGGCCTGATTAGGGAGTGCACTGTTTGAAAGGGGGAGCTTCAGGCTTGGTGAAGGCAAAAATGGTGAAGTAGTGGGCTCTTCCACTAGGCCGCCATCCTGATTGGAGAAAGAAAGGGTGAGCTGTGTGCAGTGCCCACAAGTGGACAGAGCACAAACCAGTTTTCCCATGGAAATATAAAGGGGCATGGATGAATAAAAGATCAAAATAGTTTAAAAAGAAAAAAAAGGCATGAGCAACAGGAAATGAAAAGTATGGGGTGGAAGAAAGAAGAAAAAGAGAAATAGGATTAAGGAATTGTTTTTCTTTCGTTCTTTTTTTTTTTTTTTTTGCAAATGCACAAATTCATGTTCATTCTCAAACACCCACCCAGTATAAATAAAGAGTGGTGCCATGTTTCAAGTCTGCTATCAACAAAGTAAAACAAATTTCCTGGCCTTGAAGGCAAAAAAACCCGTGAATCAGACTGCTTTCACTTCCCCTATTGTCTCCTATCTAGCAGCACAACAAATGAGGGTACAGGGGCAGCAAGTTTTAGAAAACTTCTGTTCTTTTCTCCCATCTGTGGTACACTGTCAAACAGCACAAACGTGAGACATGAACTTTGGAAAATGTGAAGCTACGAAGGCCAGATGAGCTCATTTTACATGTTCTTTAACAGAATGTCATGGGATCACTAGTCTGGTTTCAGTTCCAAATCAGACTTCAGCTGTTCAAAAAACACATTTGCCTTAATCCTCCTTCTCAACCCTGGTTCAACTAGATAGCAGGTTTGTAACCTAGTACTACACTAACTTACTAATTCTCACAACTAAATTCTAGCATTTAGCAAACCTACAGAACTTGGAAAAAACAAAGACTAGTTATACTCTCTCTGTGTGGACTCCGTAGTTGTGTGACTGAAGTGCTGTCCCCTTCCCTAAGGCATAAAATCAATGCTTAGCAATAAGAAAGATGTCTGGTGTCTAGCATCACAAAAGGCAGCTGTAAGAAGAGAAGAGTGTAGAACTTATGCACAGTGTGACAGCTTACTTTGAGAAAGGAAAAAAAGCTTTTTTTAGGGCTTAGTAAGATAAGTACAGAAACTGGCACATAACCCTCACCTAGACTGGTGTAGGGCTACAGTCATTACAGTGGAGTACTTAATTCCTAATATACCTTAATAGCTGGCTTATAGGGTAGAAATCTGTGCCCTAATACGTCCAAGCAGTCAGAAAATTGCTAAATATTAAGCAACATCCTTTATCTATAAAATAAACCAATCCTTTAACTAGACACCCAAATAAATGACCTAATACAGTGTCATTTTCAGTAAACTACGTTATAAATTAATCCTGTAAAAATGTGTTTTCAACTGCTGCCTTTTGATGCAAAGAAAAAGTTATTTTATGATCAGCCAAACTGACACTTGACTTGGTGTTTGAATATCTTGAGGGGGATACTGACATTTTTTAATGATATCCCCAAGGCCTTTCAGCTCAAGATGTTTTACATTCTACTGGACATCAGTCACACTCCACAAACAACTGCAGCTTGCATGACAGTAACAGGTTCAAGGCTTTCTCCTCTCTAGATCACGGACATATGTTTGCAATTTTTTCTTTTTTTCTTTGACCCTAGACTTGGGGAAGTTACTGTAGATTTGTGTATTCTTTCTTTTTGGTGCCAGCATCCCTTACACAAATAGAAGCCTAGCACAACTAGTATGGGTTGACAAAAAAAAAAAAGTATTACCAAAGAGATTGCCACCCTTTCCTCCTCATTTAAAAAATGTCTAGTGAATGCAGTGCTGATAAAATGCATTAGAATGACTCCATTGGAGACTTACAGAACAAATTCAGCCTGGTTACTTATAGCAGCAGCTGCCCAGAACTTCCTCACTACCAAACTGAAGAAAATGTATTTCCTGGTGGTTCAGCAATCATACTCATTTGCCCCTGTAGTTTTTTTTACTGAGATGTCCAATGCAGCTGCCACATGTAATGTAAGCATTTATCCTCTAGAACTGAGATCAACTTACATCAGTGATCAATAAGATCTTTTGGTAATTACCAGTCTAGAACTGGCTGGATTTGTACCGACAATCTAAAGTTTTACAACTCATTACTAATCTCCAGGATCCAGTTCAAGCCTAATTTCCATCCCCAAGTCCATTTCTGATATTTTTTTAAAGTAAGTGCTTTTGTTCCCCTCCAATTTCAACCATGTCTCCTATTAACTTAACTGATTTATTTTATGCTTGGCCTGCCAAAACCTCTGAAATAGAGTATGTTTCTGAAAGGACAGGAAAAGACTAAATTCCTAAGGATAGGTTAATAACCTTTCCGTGTTTGTACAATGCAGAACCAATCCATAACTTGTGTTCCTCAATACAGATCATTACTTCTAGCTCATTACTTCTAACTCTTTGAAAATATGTGACAGAATTCTCAAGTCTCATGTACCATGTGAGAGACAAGAGAAATCATTTTACCCTGTTTTTTCAGGTGTCTGAGATACTGATAGTTCAGCACAAGATTCCCTCACACTTCAGTGATCACAGAGTAACAACTGTCACTATCTGATCCCACAGAGCCTTCAAGAGAGTCCTGAGACTGCAAAGAAAGCCAAAGCTTTTTCCACAAGCCAATTATAAATGGGTAAGTAGACTATTTTTAAAAATGCAAATCCTATCCTCTTAAAGAAAGTAAACATTTTACACCTATAAAACTGAACAGATATGGAAAGAAAAAAAACAAAAAAATCACACCAATCCTAAAGGTGGGTGTGTGAGAATCCGGCAAGATGGTACGCTCAAAGATGCAACTGTGACTTGCTCACAATATTTCCATTCCTGGAAACTAAGGAATTTCAGTGAGGCTTTAGAGTAAAAGCAATAAACACTTGAGAGTGATGATGCGTGAATGGATGGTGGAATGAAGGAAACGTATGTGCGTGTGTGTGCGCGCGTGTGTGTAGTAGGGTACAGTAAAAAAATTTTTAAAAAGCCGACAAATAATCATACAGGTGCAAACAAAGGTCCTCAAAAAGACAAATGACTTAAAAAAAAAACCTGTCCAGATTATCTGACTGACCTGTTTCGAATGTGATGGTAAGAAGAATATATAAGGCTGAAGGAACTAGTTGATATTCATATTAAAAAAACAGGTATTAATAATCTAGGCATTGAGGAAAGAGGTTTAAGAAAGAAGCTAAAGGTGGAAACCAGGCATCAAGCCTTGTGATGTCAGAGGCTTTAATGAAGGAGGAACATTTGCACTGAAGAAGAAAATGAATTTGGAACGGACAATTTCACATGGTTTTATATACGCTTAGGAATACAGACGTCACGGTGGAGACTTGGACCTCAGCAAGGATGGAAGATTAGTAGCGCAGATGGAACAGTGTAGGAGTGGGGATAAGGTGGCAAAAGGCAAAGAAATGAGCCTTCCTGGATGTCAGTGAAGTTGACAGAGAAAGCTGACCACACAGGCTTGAAACTGATGCCATACGAGGCAAATGATGTCCAATCAATGCCATATCTTCTGGCACTGCTTTCAAGGAAATGACTAAGCCAGGCTATTAGTTTTCTTCAATGTATCAACCGGACTTTTGGCTATGTACACCCAATATTCCAAAATTTTCAGAAGAACTAGCTTTGTACTAACAAATGCCAGGATCAAAGAAAGCTCAGGTATCCTGAAATGCAATGCCGTAAGTTGGCAAGACTTTCTTCTAGCAAAAGCTTGACCATGAGGCACTCAATGTGGGAAGCAGATGACTTGGCCCTTGGTAAGATGCATTCTGAACTTCACCAGCTGCGACAAAGAAATACACTTGACTGGGATAGTTTAGTCAGGGCTGATTCTGCCTTTAGCAGGGGGTGAGGACTAGATGGCCCTACTATCTTATGATCTCTGATGCTGAGAAAGTAAGCCAGAACAAAGTTTCAAGGCACATATTTGGTTACATAAACTATTGATATTCCAAAGAAAATGAGAAAGAGAGCATGTCCAGCATATTGCATCACAATAAGTCATTAAAGATCTGGAAGTTACCACACCACAATACAGAGGGCTGAGAAAGGATCTGAACAAGTTTTTCAAAGAAGTGGTAAACAGTGATAGTACTGTGGCTCATATCAGACAGCCAAAGCTGTGGGCCACAGTGCCCAAGTAAAAAGAGCTGACAGGCACACAAGCAGTACAAATATTTAGTAATCTACTAAAGACTCAGCAAAATTAAACCAAAAGTATAGCCACTGAGGCTGCTCGTAGACATTAAAACAACAAAACAAAACAAAAAAATGGAGCTTTACTTTAAACTTGGTGTTTTCCCATACCAAGCCTAGCACATGCTCAGAAGAGGCAGCATGTTAGCTGGACCTGGCTCACCCAACGTCCGTATAGTTTGGGCGCTTTAGTGGGGCTTTTTTGGTCCTTTCAACTAATAGGTGATTGACTCAGCTTAAATAAAAGTGCCAAAAAGCCCCACTGAAGTACCTGATCTATACAGAAGCCGCGGAGCATGTGCTACTTACTTCAGTAAAGCACTTTTCGGGGTTTTTTTTGGTTAACATCTGCAAGCAGCCTACATTGACAAAACAATCAAAGACCGGGCTGAAGCAAAAGTGGACGGAAGATCTCAGTTCAGTCATGGCAGGGGACTGGGTGCCTTGACCACAAACAAGGAAGGACACCCTGGTTTGAACGATTTAAAAAATAAGGCAGTGCCAACTGGTAGACGCATGCACTGAAATAATATCTCGGGGGGGGGGGGGGGAGACTTTTAAGCAGATGAGTTACATGAAATCCAAGCATGAAAACAGGTAAATATATATTCTGGATTGGATCACAATGGAATTTTCTCTTTGTTAAAGAAGAAATTGTGACAGATCATTTCTATAGCGAGTTTTTACCTGCTGTACAAATATTGATACTGATATTTTACTACTTAGCACCTGTTACACTTAACACATTTTATATTAAACACTAATGAAGCATAGATCTGGCCTCCCTCTCTGGTAATGATGTAACTGCTCCTAGAAAGGAAATGGTTAACTGTCATACATCACATTGTCTCACATACAACATGCCCCTGAATAACACACCTGGTTTTTGAAAGACAGAATGGAGGAAACATTTTTTTTCCCAGACTTATGGCTGCACAAAGCAGGGACAGAGCCTTAATCTTCAGCTGACTTGCTCTCCTTTTCTTGCTTAACTAAAGCTGAACCCCTAGCTGTTCTTGAAGCCTAGTCATCATGGGTGGATATATGATTTTGAAAGTCTCAAAGAAGATAGGAAGAAGAGACCAAGAGCAGCTAGCAGACAACAAAACTGCCCTAAGAAAGGTTAGCTTGATTAGTGGAACATCAAGACCATTAAAAAGGAGAGACGATTATTAACACCAATGGAGTGAAGCACAATGAGCCATGAACAACTACCTCTCTCAACTGCCTAAATAGTAAGGGAACAGCTGCTGCACTGTGGAGCAGGAACCAAAGACGGATATTTCTGTCTTTGGAAGAAAATCAGCTTCCACGCTTAATACACACCCTGTAATTGCGGGGGGGATGATTTTTGGGAGAAAGGTTTGTGTTGTATGTGAGAAAATACAGTATGTATTAATTGTATATACATGATCATAGGAAAAATTATTTAATTAGCATACTAATTAAGGCTTGCCACAAATAAATAGATTGACAGTTGTTAAGAACTGATAATTATTTTAAGCTGAGGGATAGAGGATAGGATGAAAGAAGAGCCAAGTGAGAAAGACGTTCAAGAAAAGGGGAAGAATGATATAATAGACCCCATGCCATTTCTGAGATGAAAGTAGGACTTGGAAGAACAACATGGCATTCTTAAAACAAGCCAGTGCTTTGCTAAAATACATTTAGCGAGAGGAAAACTGCCATGACTCTAGACTGAAGCACTGAGACAAGGTTTTTGATGTGGAACTGAGGCAAGCTCAAAGCACGTAAGGTTCCTTTGCAATTAATTTTACTTTACAACTTGAGTCTTGGTTTATAGCCAGCAGCATTTTTAGCCACAGTAACAGATGGTATAGTTCTGTACCTACAGTCATTTGTTTGTTTGTTTGTTTGTTTTCTCATAATCATACCTTCAGCAAAATGTTTGGGCTCAAAAAAAGCAAAAAAAGTATTAAGAGCCTACAACAGTTGCCAACATTTACCAATTGTTAAAATGGTGGACTGGAATGTGAAATAGCACATTCATTTTCTATTCATGATATAGGGAAATACTGCAGGATCTCAGATCCAGCTATGTACTAATTCTCAGAATCCCAACTTTTCAATGAAGACAACAATAGAAAAGAACTGCAAAAGTACAGGAAGGTCTAAAGCTGAATGGTGCCTAGGACTAGTAGCACACTCTTTTTCATGTTTACAGGGCTGGTTTTAATCTAGCCTGCATTAATAAGACTAGGTGTCATAACAGCTCACACCCTGTGAAGAGTCTGTGAAATTAACCGCTTTTAGCACATTTGCTAGAATATACCACATGCCACCCTCCCCAACCATGCCTTCTGCTCCAAGCTGGCACCTTTAATGGAGTTTCAAAGGGCTTAAGAAATACATGGGTGAGGAATCTGAACTAGTTTTTTTTCCTCAGTAGTTCCCCCAGAGGGGACTGAAGCATTGTGAATTTAATGGTGCCATTGTTTAAGAGAACTACAGTCTACAGAACAGTTAACCCGACCCTTTCCAGAGGCTGACAGTTCCCCAGAGAAGCTGTGAGAATGGACATATTGCAGGCTTGGTTCAAGGAAGGGGCAAAAGGAAACCCTGGTGATCATCTACCTTCAGTGCACCAGGTTCAACCTCTCTCCTACCTCTTCTAGAAGCTCCTTATAAAGTTATGTTTTCACTTCTCCTCACATTCTTTCTTTTGTGCATTTCATATTTATGGCATCACCAAATACTGGAATCTCTCAGTATTTTTTTCTGGCACTGGCCAAAATGCCCATAGGTGAGTTTTAAAATCTATTTTTGGTCTTTTCTTGGCTCATTTATCTTGGCACTGCAAGCAGTGTCCACTGACTCCTTGAACTTATTTACATATTTCTGTTTAGGGTTCTGTGCTCAGTGCCCTATCCATTTTCTTTATTTTTAGGCTAGAACTTTCACTCAGATTTCTTTTTATGTAATATCCATCCCATGAAATTAGCTGACCAAGTCGCCAGACATTCATTCAATTGAATGGGCAGAGCCTTTAATTCTAGACTCTGCTCACCTTTCCAGGACAAATAAACTGGCCAATACCATAGGCATTAAATTCACACAAGTAAAACAAAGAAAGAAAAGGAAAAATAATGTGACAAGACAGAGACACATCTGTAAGTTCACTTCTATTAAGATGTCTGTGCTAGACAACAGAAATCTGTAGCTCTTTCTAAATTCCAACCTGTTTGTCTGTAATTATAACTCATATTATTGAATTTACCTTGTCAAGGAAAGTGGGGCGGTCCATGGAAGACTCTTTGGAGATTGGTGGTGGGCGGCAGCCAAGGGGTTTGGTGACCATTCCATTATAATCGGTCACTCCCATTCCACGCTTGTCCATTTCCACCTTCTTTTCCAGCAGAGCACCTGCACAGAAATGAAGATAGCAGGAGGGAAAGGTGATGCAAAAGCAAAGCAAATATACATACATGCTACAACTTAAAACAAAACTAGAGACTATTTATATACCTATTCAAATCAATATTCAGTTTACATAAAAAACTAAAATACATTTTATCAATGAAAACATAATTGTGGGTTTGACATACAATGCTAATTTAAATGGATCAGATCATTTCCTGACATGCCCTTAAAGAAGAAGACTTACTCATGGCCTGATCAAGATTCATATTGTTGCTTTTCAAGGCCTCTTCTGCTGGTTCTCTCTGTAAACAGCAAAGATTTGGTTATAATTGTGCTTCAAGCAAAATGTAAACACATTTTACAGAACTCCAGGCCAACTGGGAAGTTACATGATTCTTTTAAGTCTTGGGTCACTGTCACTTATTACCATATTTATTTGATTCTAAGATGAGGTTTCTTCCCCCATTTAACATGGGGGGGGCCCTTGTCCTAGAATCAGGTATGAGGGCAGTGGTGGGGCAGATAGCTGGGACTATAGCCACAGTTGCTGCCTGCCCTTCTGCCTACCCTGGATCCACTACCTCTGCACCCTGCCATGTCCCCACTGCAGCTTCTTCCCCCCACCATTACCCTACACTCCCATGTAGTCTCTGCTCCCCGATATGCCCTTCCCTCATCACCCTTACACCTTTGCTCTCACTGGCAGGCTCTGGCTGTGCTGCAACCTAGGGCACAGAGCGTGGCCCCATGCAGTCAAGCGCGGCCTGCATAGCTGCTATTGGGGCTGGGCCTATGCTCAGTGCCCCAGGCTAGAATGGGGACAGAAACTGCTGGTGTGAAGCAAGGGTAAGAGGGTGGCAGGGAAATGAAAGTGGGGAGTAGAGACTAGGGAGGAAAGCAGGGAACAGAGGCAGGGTGGGAGAAGGGCACGATAGAGAGCTGAGGCAAGCTGCTGGACGTCCCCACACCACTGGCCCACCCCACTGCCTGCCTCCATGTAACAGTGGGGGTATGTATTAAAGATGACCCTCCATTACTTAGATTCTATACTGTACATGTAAAATTGTAACAAATTTTCCAAGTATAAAATCTAATCATTGGGGGGGGGGGGGGCACATTTAATTCAGGGCTGTCTTAGATCTAGGTAAAAATGATAAGTGACATTTTTATACACAATTTTTCTGCTTCTGCAAATTATGATGCGTTTCACACACATCTTTGGCTTGTATCAATTGGCCAACTGCATATCTGCTCTAAAAATGTAAATAATTTCCTCCTTATATTTAAGTCTACACCTATTTTATAAATTTTCAAATCACTGCCAAACACCTGACTCTCATAAACACATTACTCCCGATTTCATTTGTTTGGGAGAGACTGGGGAAAAAGAAAAGGGTCTATTACAAGCTCAAACTAATACCCAAGTTAAAACAAACAGAAACTTTTTAAAGTGCTGCTGGATTTGTCAAAGTTAAATATGTCACTGTCCACCCTTTCTGGAAGCTTCTGAAACCATACAGATATAAATGAGCAAATGCAGCTAAAACTCCCAAACCTGATTTCCCTTTTCAGCAAGACCAATGATAGTATCTGCAATGCAAACGGTTAAAAATATACTCTCTCAGCTACGAAAGCCAAGCCACAAGACAGGTTGGATAAGAATATTACTCACTGGGAAGCCCATGTCTGTGAGCTGTTTTATCAGACGGTTCATTATCCAGGCCTCATCTTGCTTGCTAGATGTCTTCATGCCCTGGGTAAATAAATTGGAAATACCATTAATTGTCTATTTTCCATATTCATAGCAGTGAGAGGCAGCCAAATCCATGGCAGGTTTCCCTTATTAATACTGCATGTTGCTTCAGGGTGCATTTGTACAATATTTATAACATATACATGAACCCCACAAACAGGATATAATTACACTTCTCTTTCCCCAGAGGACGTGACACAAATTTTACCTCATCTGATCAGGTGTTGTAAAGAACTACTTACTACCTGATTTGCTGAGCAATAAACAAAGCTACCCTATCTCAGAATATCATTATTTCATTTCATTTCTCTGTGGGATAACACAATGGAGTCAGAATTTCTGAAACAGTATAAAGCTTCCTCAGAATACTCTAAAAATTGTATTTGCAAATGTAAAGATAATAATCTGTCAGAGTCTATTCAGGCTATTCACTGAACTAAAGAGTGAAATAGATATCTTTAGTAGAACTCTCAACAACTTTTTCATCTGAAAACCTGATGTGCAGCTCTCCAAATGATCAGACAACAAATAGACACCTACTAAAGGCGTTAGTCACAAAAACTGCCTGATCAATCAATGGTCCATACAGCAGAACTGGCAGACTAATTAAACAACAGTTGTATATACAAACTATATTCCTAACCCCTTTACAGCAGAAGTTGTCTTATGTTTTGACATAAGGATTATTTTTTCCTCATGTGATTAAAAAACAAGCTTAACATAAATATGGGTGTTATTGTCCACCACGGGTCAGTTAATTTTTTCCTTTATTCTCACACTTGCAACACAAAGCAGATATTTTTGCTGGACTTTTCCTTGATAGACCAAAGCCTAAGAAGATGTTCAGGTGGCTCCCTGAATGATTTTGCTTTTTTTTTGGTAGTATTATGAACCTGTAGTATTAACAAGTTCATAATATACAGAAATTTGTAAGACACAAAGGAAACGAATGATAAAACCCGAAATATTAGACATAAGAAAAAAGTAAGAAATCCCACCCCTGGAAACATCCTGCAAATTCATCCATTCTAGGCACAACTCTATTACTGAAATAGATTACAGCGACAGAGGAACAGATTACAATTAATGTGAAATGGGGAAACATTTGATTATCCACTGTTTAGTTAAGGGGTTGGTAAATGGCAGCTTTTACTTTAGTTACCAGAACAAGTGTTCAGACACCTATTTCCCCACAATTACTGCACACATATTCATCGTTCATCGAGAGAGGGAGAGAGAGAAAGAGGCTGCTTGTACATGTGACAGGGGTTCAGTCCCCTAAATTGAAATGTCGCAATTAAAACCCACCATTTCAATTGAGGGCCTTTCGTCACTGTTATAGGGAGGGGCCCGATCCTTTTTTTTCCCCCCTTGAGGAGCCTGCCCGCCTCTCCCACAGCCGGGGGATGAGCTGCCAGCAGGTCGAGCAGCCCCCGAGCTGCAGGGGGGCTGGGCCCTCCCTCTGCGGTGCTGACGTACCCTGGGGCTGCCAGGATGGACTGCCAGTGAGTGGGTGCTGCCCAAGGGGTGCCGCTGATGTGGAGGGAAGGTCTAGGGCCCCCTGCAGCTTGCCTCCCAGCCACAGAAGAGGCAGGTGGGCTCTGTGGGCGGAGGGGGGAAAAAAAGAAAAAAGGGACCAGACCCCTCACCGCTTAATTTTCTTCCCCTCAGCAGAGCCTGCCTGCGCGAGCTGCTGCTGGGCCATGAAGCCCCTGAGCTGCGAGGGGGACTGGTTCTTCCTTCTGTGGCAGCGGCACCCCCCCAGAGCACCCAGGTGGGGTGCTAGCTGCACAGGTGGTGCCCCAGCTTGCAGGCAGCACCCGCCAGATCCAACTCTGCCCCAAGCCCATGTGCTGGAAGCCCGCCAGATGCTGCTCCCCTCGCAGGCTCAGGGAAGAGTTGGGTCCAGTGGGTGCTGCCAGAGATATGTTTATAAAGAAAACATATACCATATGTTGCCAGAACTGCATTCCAACCGTATTCATTTCCCTAGTTGTTTCTTATCTTAGTCCTACCTTTGGAAGTCCTTTCTTCGGGGCATTCCCCCAGGAATTACAGGAGGAATTGCTCTCTTGTGAAGCAGTATTATTCCACATATCTCCTTCTTCATCTTCCCACTGACTAGTACTGAGATTCACTTCATCCCCACCACTGCCCCAGCCTTCTTGCATAGATTTTGAAGCTGGGAAGAAAGAAATAGTTCTAGTCATTTTCTCTGTGACTTTAATCCCTTAAGTTTACAGATACATTCATTCATACTGTATTCATTACCTTAGCAGCCAAATATTTTTCCAATACAGGTTCTTCAAAAAGCTTAATAAACATTAATCTTTAGTTCTCTTCCCATGAGTGGGAGAGAAGGGGTGAATAATAATAAAAAAATTATTATTATTGTGGGGAAAGTAGCAAACAACAGTCTTATTTTTATCTTGAAGGCAGCGATATCTGTGATAATTCCATTCTCTTAAGAAATATAGTTCCAAAGCCGTGCCCAGCCACTAAACATACATATTATCTCCTCCTCTTGTGGATCTTAGCCTTCTAGTTAACACTCTTGTCCCTGAGAAACACAGTTGAAGATAACAGTTACAACTATGTGGCGCTGCTATTTGTCCCTGGAGAAACACACTCCAGGGAGCTCATCTGGAGGCTCCCACTAAGTTTATCTCCTTTCATCTAGTTAGTGACTAGACTGACATAGCTGTTCACATTTTGTGAGTGAGATAAGAATTAAGCCCATTTGTGTTTGAGCTTAAAGTTTCCCCTTCTGTATATCTTTAGCAGATTATTCATAATTGTGTACCAAGGATACATATATATTCAATACCCAATAACTTTGAATCCTAGTGTAAAAATACGATGACATTTTCTAAATCACAACTGAAACTAAAAAACGTCTTAACTGGACAAAGATATGGGAACCAAATGTTACTGAAAAATGCATCCCGACTGTTCCTCCCACTTTCTATCCCTCTCCCCATTCAAAATAACACGAATGCATGCATTTACCTGGTTTGCACAGTGCTGGGGCAGCAGCTGGAGCACTTGTTCTTCCATATGTCCCTGCCGACTCGGCAGAATTATCTCCCCACCCTGCACCACTGCTGGGGGGTTTCCCCCATGCTGAAGTGCCATTATCAACTGCAGCAGAAGGGGATGAGGGCTCTCCCCAAGAAGCGTCAGTCTTTGTGTGGACAGCAGGCATCTCTCCCCAGCCTGCTGAAAACACGAAGAGAGGGGGGAAGGGGAAAAAATAAATCAAACTGAGAGAAAACAGAAAAGAAATAGAAGAACAACAACAGTTTCCTTTTCTGAATACATTTCCAGCTACATCTATCATTAAAATGGCTTTTTTTGTTGAGAGCATAAAGCAGCAGGGCAGACACAATGGATTTAATTAGGCATGTAAAAAAATCCATTTGACTTGCTCTCAAATTTCTTTTTCTTAATTGAACTTCATGATATGCATTTGTCAAGACTGAATCATTTTTACCAACTGAATTTAGGCAGATGGGCAGGCAAGTTTATCCACACTGCTTTACAAATGTAGCCTGGCCCTGATCTGGAGATACCAAACTCCTTCAACGAAAAATCAGCTCCTTAAGCAGCACCTGAATTGAGACATTAATCTCAAACAGTCAATGCAGGGGTTTGGGCGATCCAACACTCCACTAGATGAGTTTACACTGAAAATGTACACAACCAGGACTATAATTGAACTGAAAGGTTTCTGTGATCTGAATTGAAGTTTTTTTTATTCCCCAACACTTTGCAGACGGTTACAATTGCTTTCTTAAACCTTAAGTACTAAAATACTTGATCTTTTTTGACCACCTCTAATAAGACGATACATTTCATAATCATTTCATCATTTTTATGGGACTCCTCCAATCCCTGAGGCTCTCTAATGCAATCAATATCCTTCAATATCAGAGATAGATACACCTGAAGTTAGAATCCAATCCAAACCAGGTAGGGAGGCTGCAGATTCAAGGCACTATTGTCATATATTTTTCATGTTATGTAGTACCTTACATCCGTCAAGAGATGACTTAGTCACTGTACCTTGGCTTCGGTATAGCACTTAGTCAAATTCATCTCATGTTAATTTTACCACTAAGCTTTAGAGGAGGCTTTTCCTCAAGTAAAAGTTATTCATGTCCATTACTTGTTACTCATGTGTTTCGGTGTTCTTGAGCGTAATTATTAAGAACCAAACTTTGAAAGTCTTGCCTAGTAACCAATACAAAATGTACATAGACAGCATATACAGATGCTCCTAGAAGACTCAACTGCTTAAGCAAGTTTCTCAAAAGATATATTGAGTGCCTTTTTAAAAAATCAGACATGGATTTCAAGTTGAAGTAAAAAGCACACACACCAGACTAGATAACAAGTGATACATTACAGAGAAACTGAAGTTCTTGCAGTGAACTGGAACTGAAGTACATGCTCTACAGCAATTACAAAATAATTACACCACATGACAAGATAAATCTCAGAAGGTATCACACAGGTCAACATTTGACCATCAGTTTAAAAAATGTGCTACATATGGGCTGCTATTCAATTCAAGAAAACCTGCGCTTCCATTCAGAGCTGGACATAAGTACTGGTATATATATATTTAAAAGAACTAGCCCCACTGCCAAAAGGTGATGCTCCCTGACAAATGACAAAATAAAAACAGATCGGATGAGAATAGTTCTGGTCTAGCTGCTAAAATGCCAAAGAATATTCCTGCTTTTAATTTTCACAATATGAATGATAACTCTATATTTTATTGCAATATTTTTGCTTTTTTAGATGTCCTAATTAAGGGGACTTCTGAAAAAAAACCCAACATTAAAGACTTTTAGACTGCAGATGCATCAATTTCTGCACAGAGAGCTACAGAAGAAAAGACACTGGCCCTTCTATCTTTCAGGCTGAATTTTGCTGCATGCAGTCTATCTTTTTAAGCTGCATGTAGCTTATGTAGTAAGAACTTACCAAGCAGCTCTACCTTTGCAGGTAGCCCCTGTGGTCCTTTCTGAAGGGGACTATCAATCTACCTCAGTTACCAGAGAGACATCTTTGCAAGGTCAAGCTCCATGCTACTTGGTACTTGTACTCATGTAACAGGCATGGTGTGGATATGCCACAGGCAGCATACATCACTCCATTCACAGTCTAACTACTGACCAGCACAACAGCAAGACCGAGTGCTTGGATAAGGTGTTTCAGATACTTTATGCACTACTCCAGCTTTAAAAAAAACCTTGGAAGATAAAAGTCCTATTTTGCAATACAATTATATTTTGTTTCCTCGAGTAATGTATTTAGCTATCACAAAATGATACAAGTCAAAACATGAATGAGGTACAGTATAAGTAAACTAAAACCATACTACTAGGAAAATATGTTTCTCTACTCACAGCAGACTTTTTACTCTCCATTACAAAATATATTGTAATTGCCCAATTGTGTTCAAGACAAAACACTGATTTAATCATATTTACTACAACTTCAATAAAAAAAAATCATATCATCAATGGCTGCTTTCAGATGTGGGTAAAAAAACCCGGTGCTTTACTTTCAGCTTGGTGTGACCCAGGAACCAATTCAATCACCTATTAGATAAAACTGCCCCAAAGCCCAGCTGAAGTGTGCGATCTATACAGATGCTGGGAGAGCCAGGTCAAACTGCTGCATTTCCTCTTCTGGTAGAGTGATGTTTTGTTTTTCCCCCCCCCACATCTGTAGGCAGCCAATAAGTGTAAATTAGATGCCTTCTTAATTTTCCTTTCATGGAATTTGTAACTTATTTTCATTTTTAAACCAAAGTTACAGTGTTCCAAAATGGCACATTTTTCATATTAGATTTGCACACAAACATTTATGAACAAAGCCTTTTAAACAATGTTTTTTTCTTTGCTCAGCATCTCACCTAAAATATTTACTTAACTTTTTGCTTGTGATTGTAACTGGCCTTTATTTTAACTTATTTGAGGGTAGCAGAATGTCTATTTCAAAACCTTTCTTCCTCTGCTCAAGAAACATCTTTGACAGACAACCTCAGAAACAACTGAGAAAAGTAAACAAAGTACATTTGTACATAGGAATGAATGTCAATACAAAATAATATTTCTTTACCTATGTGTAGGGACCCACTTCATTCACGATTTTGCTAATCTTGTGGAAATCACAAAATCCAGGATTGGCCATGAAAACCTCAGAATCAACAATGACAAAAAAATAAAATGCTGATTCCCCAAGGGGAGCCAGGAGTCCCTGCTGGTGGGACAGGAAAGCACCGTCTCATGGGGCAGCACGAAGGGCAGAAGACAAGATGGCAGGTGCCTCCTTGTCCCACCCCGCTAGGGCTTCTCAGCCAATCAGCACCAAAGGGCGGGACCGCAACAAAATGACCATGGAATTAGAACATTATACTGCAATCAACCTGCGAAAACTGGTAAGTACCCCCCATGATTTAGGTAAACCCCTACCTAGGTGTGCATAGTCTATGCTGGAAAATATAACTAGTTCAACCCCCAAATTTAACCTCAGAACACAAATGCTATTATTTTAATAATAATAATAATAATTATTAGTTTGTTGAATAAAAACTCCAAGAGATCAGTTCTCTTGGTGCTGTTTACTCTAAATGCAGTAACACTGATTAATGACTACAGCACTGTATTATGACTCATTCTGTGTTAAGTGGTTTAAGTGTGCTGAGCAGTACAATGTTATGTAAATTATTATGAACAAGGAAGCTGCCCTTGACTAAGATATTATAAATAATTCCATAAAAACAAAATGTATTAAAATTCAGATTTCAAAGCTCCCTCAACAGATCAAATTAAACAGAAAATTAGCAGAATAGCTAAAAATTATGGCTGGCTGGGGAAACAGCAAGTTTATGTGCTGCTAACTACTAAGCTCTAGAACAGCTGAAGTAAGTATTAATAATCAGAACAAAACAGCAGGGAATATTTGTTGCACTTTATTTTCTCAAAGCTAAGTACAGATTTGTCAATGCTGTTACTTCTGTACCAACACTCTGGGCCTGGATGCAACTATTTGACTTTAAAAGTGCCAGAGATGACTGTGGTCCAAGTTCTTCTGTGGCCATGCACTGTGCCTTCCTGAGACCAAGGTGACCCCAGCCAGGAGAAGGCACCGGGGGCAGCTGCTCCTGCCCCTCTCATAGACCAGGAGGAGAAAGGAGAAGTAGCCACCACCCACTCCCTGATGTAAGCAGGAGGCATGAGACTTTGCCCTGCCCTCTGCTTGGCTCTCCAATACCAGAGTGGAGCCTGCAACGCTGCAAGCCCTCTGCCCACTTTTCATACTGAAGTACTCAAAGTGAGAAGAGGGCTGGGGGCTTTGGGTTGCTGCTCTCCTCCCCCACTGAACTAGTCCAGATGGGGAGAGGAGCAGCCCCCTGCTCTCTACCTCTTCTCAAATCTGGGCAGTCCCTAGTTTCAGGAAGAGGTGGGGATTTTACCAGCTCCCATCAGCTTCCTCTCGCCACCAGTGCTGCCCAGCTGAACAGCTATTTAAAAGCCTGCAGGGTTGGGAGGTGCATCTGGGGAGAGCCTGCAAGTCCAGACCTGAGTCCTGGTGGCTTCCCCTTGCCACTCCGGTAACTGTGCGGTGTGAGCAGCAAGGGGAAGCCAGGGGGGCCTGGGAACTGGGCGTGGGAAGGCTCACCCCAAGGGAACAGGCAAAGCACCTGCCTACACTTAACGCCAGAGTCCCAGGTGTGTGGAACAGCAAGGTCTTTGTCACAGGACCTGATCTTCTCAGCTCCTGGTGCCCAGAAGCTGAGTGAAGAGAGCAGCATCACCAGCTGTCTGCTTCTCACACCAGAGTAGCAGGCAGGGGCTTTTTCCTGTTATTCCAACCTTCCCGGGAACAGGACTGGAGCAGCCTCCCAAGCTGGGGTCACCTCGGGATTGAGAAAGTACAAGGAGCAGGGGAGATGGGGTGGTTGCACATGTCTGTACTGCTCCCTCTCCCAGAGTCATTCTCAAGCAAATCTCAGGATGTCATTCTCCTGTTGTACTCTGCCTTGGTGAGGCCACAGCTGGAGTACTGAGTCTAGTTTTGGGCTCCACAGTTCAAAAAGGATGTGGAGAAGCTTGAGAGAGTCCAGAGAAGAGCCACGCTCATGATCAGAGGGCAGGAAAACAGACTTTATAACAAGCTGAGAGCTATGGGACTCTTCAGTCTGGAAAAGCGCAGGCTCAGGGCAATCTGGTGGCCACCTATAAGTTAATCAGGGGTATTTACCAGGATTTGGGGGAACAATTGTTCACCAGAGCACCCCAAAGGATGACAAGGTTGAATGGTTATAAACTTCTGTGAGACCATTTCAGGCCAAACATAAGGAAGAATTTCTTCTCTGTCTGAGCCCCCAAGGTCTGGAATAGCCTGCCACCTGAGGTGGTTCAAGCACCTACTCTGAACGCCTTCAAGAGAAAGCCGGATGTTTATCTTGCTGGGATCCTATGACCCCAGCTGACATTCTGTCCCTGGGCCAGGGGGTTGGACTCAACGATCTTCCGAGGTCTCTTCCAGCCCTAATGTCTATGAAATCTGTAATGTTTATGAAATCATTTCTAGTGGCAGAAATTTTCTGCCGCTAGAAATGAACATTTGTACATGGTTTCTATCTGTCCAGGCCAAGCATTTTCCTGCTGAGTAGGCAAGGCTCTCCAGTACTACTCAGCTGTTTCTTAATGAGGTAGCCTATAAAATGTGTTAAAATAGGGTACATGGAAATAAAATGCTTTATGAAGTTTTGCCAGGCTGTATTTGAAAGGCTGTGCTAATAACACACCAGTAATGGCTTAAATCAGTGTTTCTCAACCAGTGGGGAGCAACCCAAAAGTGGGTCACAACAGTATTTGAAAGGGTCATGAACAGGTCCCCAGAAAAACCTGTGAAAGCGCAGGTTTCCCTTTGCAGGCTAGCAGCATTCCAGCCTGCAAGTAGCTGCTTAGGATAGTTGGAGGCAGCATGTGCACATGAGTCTGCATGTACAGACGCACACGGCCAGCATAAAGTGAGGCTGGGTCATAGGAGCAGCAGCAGCCACTGGACACAGGCAAGTATGGGGAGCGGAAGGTGAAGGTCATGGGGAGTGTCTGGAGGGCTGGGGGGGTTGCATGTGTGCGCGCACGCACTCATGTGCCTGCCTCCTGATGTTGGGGACTGCGGCGGCTCCGGCAGTGCAGGGGGAGTGGAGGGAGAAGGCATGGGGAACCTTCCTTCAGTAGGGGAAGGAGAAGCAGGGAACTGCATGCTTTGCCCAGCAGCATGGGGAAGTGCCCATACATGTAGGGGCCTGCACTCACTGCTCATGCTCTCACTCAAGTGGGTGGAGGCAGCTGGGGAGCCCCTTTGGCAGGGCTGGACAGGGTAGGCGACTGCAGATTGGGAGTGAGGGGTACCGGCATGGCCAGGGGGGAGGGCAGGGAGCTGTGGCTTGGAGATGAGGCGCACCAGCAGGGCCCAGGGGACTGTGGGTTGGGCACTGGCAGGGCCAGGGGGACATGGGTCATGACAAACCATCCATCTTGGCAAATGGGTCCCAATATGAAAAAGGTTGAGAGCCACTGGCTTAAACTATTTATATCATTGTGATTGTTTTCTACACGTCTGCTTATAGGAAACTTCCATTTGTACAGTTTTCTTTAAATAAGATACAGCAAATTTCTTGGAACAAAAATCTCTAGGCAACCAGCGATCAGTCTTTAAAAAAATAGAGAACATTCAGTTAAAGTGTCTTTCCAATTACAACAGGCCTGTCCAACTTTTAAGTAATGTCCCTTCTTCTCCGCACACTCCCCCAGCATCTTGGTCCCCACTCTCAGCTCCCCCCCCTGCATGGAAGAGTGGCCACAGGCTCTGCCACATACCACACCTCAACCAAGATGGGGTCAGAAGGTGGAAGCCAGGGGACAAAGGAGTCTGGAGACCCCCCAGCGGTTGGTGCAGCCACAGCAATGGAGAGAGCAGCAGTCGAGTGGGGCTACAAATTAATCCCTTGCAGGTGGCACTTCTTGGACAGCCTTGCTCTACAAGAAAGCACCTGCTGATGCATGCAGCCATTCTTTTAGTGCTACAAATCAAGAAAATCAAGGAATACATTGATTCTAGTAAGGAATAAATACATGAGACACAGCATAATTTATTTTCATAAATAAAACAACTAGGTCTTAGCCAAAAAAGTAAGCCAGACCTTGATAACCAAGAGGAAAATATATACTTGCTTAACTATGCCAGGAGACAGCTGTTTCCCCATGAAACCACCTATCAATCATTTGAAGTGCCCTATGATAAATGTTGATTTTTCTTTTAAATCTATCTTGTCCATGAAAAGCGAGAGATAAAAGGACTGCACACAGGCTACTAAAAAGCAGGGGGTGGGGTGGCGGGGGTGTAAAACAAAGATTATGTAGAAAAACTAGATTTCTTTTCAGGGGTGTTGGGAGGTTAGCAGTTCTGGACAGCTACTTACCTTGCACCCCCCAGTGCAGACTCAGATAACCTCCAGTACAGGTGCAATGGAGGGAAGGGTTTCCTGCATGTCTTTCCATTCCAACATACCTATAGGAACACTGGAATGGCTACATGGATCGGAAAAGGGGTCTACCTAGTCAGGCATTGTCTCCACTAGACACTGACAAGGAAACAGGCAGTAACAAGCATATTTGTTGTGTTAAATATCATTTTATTTTCTTGCAACGTAAAAAAATACTTAGTGTCTTGATCAAGTGTGCACTAATATGTTTCCATCTACCTTCATCTTTTTAGTTACTGTATGCAAAGAATTTTGAAGTTTTTTGGTGAGTGGGCCACTAAATAACAAAATTCAGTGTCATATAAAACACTGGTAGTCTGCTTGTCTATCATCCCTTCACTGCACAGATAACTTAATTCTGTAATGGGTAAATAATGGGTACAACTAGTACCTTCCTGCAGTTAAGGCTGCCTACCCTTCACATCACAATTCCCTATTGTTGTTTAGACCTCTGTCAATAAAAATGCATAAAACTAAAATGTATTTCTAACCATTTTTCTGATCTCCAGGGTTGGAACATAGCCTTGAAATTTGACAAAGGCATCTTTTCCTGTCCCCATAAACGTATTCAAATTTGACAGCCTTTGAAAATGCATTAGATTTGGTACTAAAATCCCTGAATTTTGCACCTGTATTGAGCATAATCCAAATCTCACTAATCTTGCTGTGTGTAACTTCATTGAGTGCTTTCGCTCCAGTCTGGTTGAAATAAAGAGACCGTGGAGCTGGATCTTTGAGGGAAAGATACAGAAGCAACCCCTCTGGCCCAAGAAACAGTATGCCTAAGTGTAAAGCCAGGAAAAGGCAATTCATTTTGTTCTTAGTTCTTTCACATAACCAGGTACATTGAACAGCTTTTATTACTAAGATAAAGCTCCATACCCCTTAATTCAGGAATCAGCAATGTTTTTCAGTTGGCTAGCACTAAGACCCAGCTGCTTCTCTCTACTCCTGCTTCTATCGGCTTACTTAGCCATGGTAAAGCATGACTTCCCCTGCTGTCAAATGAAGCCAAAGCCTCTGCTCCACAGGCCAGATCAAGCCTGCAACCCCAGCTCTAATTAATTATAAGTAGGGAAACAGTTTGTACAGGGTTTCTTTTGGTAATGCCTGGAATAAATATGGTCTTCACACAACAAACCCAAGTCTGAGGTAGTGAGTTGCAATCAAGGCCGGTCCAAGGGTAACTGGCGCCCGAGAAGGAATGTGTACCTCGGCACATAAATAAAACAACTATTTTCCTTCCAGCATAGAGGAAAATAAGAAGTCTAGAATGAACTTTTACATGTACTTATTTGATATCTGAAATGAACAATAAAACAATAAAAACAAAAAAGTATCGTTTCACACTTTTCATTAACCCTAGCCAATTATATTGCAAAAACTCCAATAAAATTATAATACATATACAATTAAAGGAAAATCCTCACAAACATTTGTGGAAAAAATCTGAACTTTGCTTTTCGTGCTTTCAGTTCTGCAAATTCAGAAACAAGTTTTGTTCTGCATATAATTTTGGTGCCCTAGGTGACTGCCTAGTTCACCTAATGGTTGGCCTGGCCCTGGTCGCAATGTTTTTTGCATGAGTGCCCTGTCTTGCAATTAAGATGCTTCTTCTAATCCAGGAACAGAATTCAAGATTCCTAAGATTCTTCTGCAGTCTAGCAAATGTAATGCAAGTGACTGGTAAAGCAGGACATGCCCTTCCCCACCTTTTACTGGATGGTCCACGCAGAGGATAACAGCCTACTACTATTACCAGTTTCTCCTTTAGCTTAAGTGGTCGAGATCTGTGCTGTGGAGCTAAAGGTCCTGGGTTCAAACTGTGCTGATCACCTGTGAGGAGGTTCATTACAGTTCCATGAGATAGAAATTCTGTTCTTAGTTCTGTTTTTAGAAACCTAAGAAATTACACACAAAAAAACTTATGTTAAAAGAAACTTAAGTTATGGCCTAATTAAAATGTTGGCTCCTCTTAAAATGTTTCTTCATATAGTTTTGCACTAAAAACTGATGAGGATAAATGAAAACGTCTTAAGCTATAAAAAAAATGGCCGTTTCTACATTTATCTGCTGAAGCAGCCTTTAAAGTTGACTTGTCCTCTATGTTTTCAGTTGTCTTCAGTACTTTGATTAGATCAGGAGTCTAGGAAGTCTCTCTGTTAGCAAGGCTGTGGCATAGTAAGTCAGGATTCATCAGTGAGACATACCAATTCATTTTTGCATTAGTTAAAAAAAGAAACATTTCTAGCTTGGTCATATAGTTTAAATTCTTCAGGGGAATTTCTTCCTTCAGCTTTAAGTTTTTCAAATCATAGCACTTAAATCGCTTGATCACCAACTTCTAAACCATAGGTTTACAATAACACAAAAAAAGCTTGGAAGTCCATGTGAAAGTAGCCTGCGATTTCAGATCTGTTTCTTGTCCAATTATGCAAACAACATTAATTTGTATTCTTGTTAGTTTCCACAGAGGCACAAAGAACTGTAACAAACAGGAGACCCAGACTGACTTCACTCTTAGAGGTAGTACTCTTTAGGTCACGTTTAGAGATGTAAAATTTCCGGAAATTTTGAAACCATGAGGAAAAAACTTTTTTTTTCCCCCAGAACAGAAGGGAAATTTTGGGAGAAACTGAAATATATGCAGTACTTATTCTCTTAGCACCCTTTACAGCTCTAAATTCACTTTGCTACCTTAAGAACATAAAATATATTACGTACAACTTGGTTTGCTCATAAAATTATCATGTTTGGTATAATTTATTAAATTTAAAAGTACAGTTTATTCAGACAATAATTACAAATTTACTAAGTGAATTTACTTTAAAATGTTTTAATGTTTGTTACAAATGGAGCTGCAAGCTGCTTAACTCTCAAGGAACCTAGCATCTCTTAGTTTTTGTCAGTTTATGAGAAGCAGGCAAAAATTAAAGTTGAAAATAGAAGAAACCATTATAGTAAAACAAAAAAGTTATTATGTATTCTGGACTTATTCTCCTCCACAGTGCCAAGCAGACACAGGACAGCTGAGAGAAAAAAAAAAAAAAAAAGGGAAAAAAATCCTCAAGACACTCAATACAAATTTTGCTACATAAAACTTTGTCTAATCAGTCTCATTTTCTGAGCTATCGCTATCAGCAGCTTTTGCTTCTTCTGAGTCTTCATTTTTATCATCTTTGTGGACTTCTGAAAACTGAAGGTTTGCCTGGGTTGAGACACGCTTCTCTACTCTTTCACATGTTAGTCTATTTCTTTATTTGGTGTGAGTATTTACAAACATAGACCAGTTTCTTTCACATGATGCAGAAGATGCAGGAATCTGAAGCAAGAGTTGTCAGAGGCTGTGTCGTGCAAAGGTCTTGCCACCATGCTGCAGGGAGGATATGCTTGGCTGAGTCCCAGACTGCATTTCTGGACCTGAAGATGTTCTTTACTCTGCAACAGTTGAAAGTACCTTTCCAGCATCAAGTCCTAAAGTGTGTTGCTAGTTTTGTAATCCAGTCTAATGCAGTAGCAGTGCACTACTAACATCATCACTAACATTTTTGCCTTTGACTCTTGGATCCAAGAGATTTGCTGCAGCATTAATTGATTGGCAACAAAATTCTTTTCATCTATTAATAAAATCTTTCACTTTTCTCTCTTCTGTACTTGAAAGCAGAGCTACACTTAGATTCTCAAAAATAGTTGATTTTATCTGGGCCATTTGGTAAGGAATGTCTGACAAAAGTGCACTGTCTGATTCAGATGCAGTGACTGCTGAAGAAATTGGTTTTAGGATCTTCAGGGAGTTCTGCAGCTGAACCCAGAAGAAATCCTCCTCAAGTACAGTGTTCCTTACACTTCTGAGTACTTTAAGATCCTCAATTATTACTGTTTCTTGAAGAGCTTGTTTTTTTAGTAAACTTTTGAATGGGATTACCACTCCACCCCATCTAGTTCTACTAGAGTTTGAGTGTCACTATTTTATTCTTTGCATTCTTTTCTTCCTGCTGCTTCTTAAAGACTGCAGCTACAATACGAGTAGCTTTTACATGTTTTATAACTCCTTTTGCTCTTCTATAGATCTTTTGCACTGTCCAACTTCATGATGTCATTAGGAAGCAAGTTTAGCCCACGGGATGCATATCCTATTGCAGTATCCATTATGATCTCCCATGCTGCTTTCATGTTACTTGCACTGTCAGTCAGCAAAGCAAATACTTTACCACTCCCAATCTTCTGTGGGACTTCACATATTTTACTACTGATATACTCTGCAGTATGCCTGTTCTCTCCTGTTTCGATGCTTCTGTAAAAACCTGGTTGAGGTGTTATAAAGTTTATGATTCCTTCTCCCCACACATTTGTCCATCCATCTGCAAGCACTTCAAGGTACAGTGCTTCATTGATTTTTCCTTGCGCAGGTTGCATTACACATTCATATTCTGACTTGCTCAAAGAATGTCTGCTGGGCAAACAGTATGATGGTCTTAGTAAGTTTAAAACTTCCTGCCAGTATGCATTTTTAGGTATTGACAATGGTTTCCCAGAAGAATATACTGCTCTTGCAAGAGCTTGGTCAATTTTTTCCTGATCTTCAGGTGTTATCTTGTCTACATATTGAGAGTCTTTTGTATACAGTTGGTTGCAATATTTGTTTACTTGAGGATGTTGATTGGGCAACCCTTTGTGATGCTGATGCTATAGAAGCAGCAGCAGCAGCAGCAGGACGACTTCTGGACTGAGAACATTGGAAAGAGCTACTTGCACTTTCATCATCATGATCTTCCTCTTCCTCACTTACACCCATGAAGGATTTTTTAATGTCTGCAGGACACTTGCATACAAGGATGCGTTTGGTCATCCTAGTAGCATTTGGAAATGCAGATTTTATTCAACAGTAACTGCAAATCACATTTTTTTCTCAGAATAACTTGCAGTGTGGAAATGCTTTCATATGCTAGAAGTTGGTCGCATCATTTTGCTGAAAGAGAAAAAAGAAAAATGTAATTTAGTGATTAGCTTGCATATATAAACACTAAGCTACAGCATGTACAAATTCCGTAATGGATGGAGGAGAGGTCTCCTCAGAGTTAACTCTGAACAACTTCCCTGCCCTGCAGGCCTCACCTCACTGCTAAGGTTGGGTGATTTGTCACAAAACATCAGATAAGTAGGAATTCAATTATGAATTACACAGGTTATGAAAATTTACTAATGCAGCTAAAATATAGTTTAATATACTGAATTCTGAGAAATCTAAACTCTTACCTTTCAATAAAGAAGAATATTTTCTTTCAGCTCCTTTGTGCTCCTTCTGCACCTCTGTGGATCTCAAGGTCACACGGCGAGGAGGAGGCAGGTTCCTTCCTTCCAACTCCAAAACCTTTAGACTTGTTCTGTCTCCTCTCGCGAGGCTTTTGAGCAAGCAGGGCAACAAGTTCCTTGTTTCTAATCTCTGTCAGAACGAATGGATGTTGCTGCCACTGTCTACTCCCAGTCCTTTGAGGACTAGTCAGGAGGACAGAAGCAAATCCACCAACCTCTAGATCAAAAGTCAACAATAGAGGAAGTCCACAAGCAAACAAGGCACTGAATCCTGCTTCCTTCTCTTGTGAAAATGGCAGAAATGCATCTTGCTCTTGCATTTGAGAGTTGTACTGTACTGTTTGTTCTCGGTGTGCAGGAACTGTAATGATCTGATACAGTAGACAATCTTACATAAAAGTCTTCTTATTATATAACTATTAGAAAACATTTCTGAGGAGTAAAGGGTAGCAGTATATGAATACCTTGTCTTAAACATTTTATTCATTGTTCTAAAAGAAAATATTTCACAGGAGTTTTTGGTTTAATTTTTCCAAAATTTTCAATTTTCCAATTTTTCAGAAAAAAACAAAAGTAGTCCTTGGGAAAAAAAAGTTTTTTCCCTGATTTTTTCTGGGTTTTTTTTCCCGGGCATTCACATCTCTAGTCACATTTGGAGACACTTGGTCAGGGCAATATGGAAAAGCTGCCTTAAATGGACAAGTATAGTTTTTGATGTTCTAGGCACTTTTTATTATTCACTTAAAATAAAAGTCTCCTGAGCTCTGCCAGAAAGGGTACAAACATGAGTAATAAGTACAATGAGGTGATAAATATATAGGGAAAGTTATCATTTAGCAATATTTGTCTAGAACCAGAAAATAACAACACATGAACAACACAAATAAGAATCCAATGCGCAGGGCCTGGGGCTCCCCATGGGTCTGGAAATTTGGAAGCTGGGGAGTGGTACCACCACACCCTCACTGCCAAACTTCTAGACCCACAGGGAGACCTGTGGGCCAGATGACAGCACTGTGAGCCAGACTTGGCCTGTGGGCTGGGGACTGAGCATCCCAGGAGTAGGGGATCATTGCAGAGATACAGCTATAGAGTTTTCCCTTCCCAAGCTAATGGCACGATGGGTAGCACCCAAGAGATTTATGGTTAGTGTTTCACCAATATAAATACTCACTGCATGTGCACCACTCTCAAACAGGGTGAAACAAGTGAAAAATGTGCACTTTAGTGGTTGATCCCAAATCTCTTAGCTTAGCCAGCCTTGTGGAAAAGTTACACAAAGCTTCCTAGTTAACATATACTGAAAGGTCATCAGTTCTGTGTTTTGGCCTTCTATATAGTGTTTAAGAAGTTATCCTTATTTTGCAGACCTAAAAATGTTTCCTACTAGTTTTCTTCCTCTATCAAAGATTCATTATAACAGAAAGAAAAACTGTTTTTGAGTGAAAAAAATGTCTGGTTTATTGGTCTCAATCTGTCAGTGGAGTTTTGACTCCTCATCATATTTTTCTTTGCTGGATTAGAAAAAAAATATATGTTTAGAGAAATTCTAGTATAAAACATTCATTAATTTTCAACACATGCCTATATACGTCAATAAAAAAATTAGTCTGCTTCATAAAGAAAGCAATTGTTAGAGGTTAAAATATAATTTAAAAATAAAAACAAATCTTTATCATATTCTTTTCATGCCCTGATGCAAATGGAAAATAACTATAACTCATGAAATATGCATCATTTGAAAACGACCTTTTCACTTTTGACTGTGAGCGAGTGGTATTCCCTGTTCTAAAAAAGAAACAGCCTTTTTATACTAGCAATTAACTAACTTATAAATGGTACCAACTTTATGTGAGATTTGCTATGTTAATTGTAAGGCAGCAGGATGTTTGTTGCGTCAGCTGCCTCACTTAGACCGTCTCCAGGAACACCACCCTTCCTGGATGCTCTGTGCTCCCAAGAGGAGGTTAGGCCCCAAACCATTACAAGGACATAGCAAAACTGGTACTTTTTTACTATTACCAGTTCTTGATATGAATTCCTGTAAATAAAGTGTACTTTCCACATCACACTCCTCATCAAGGTACTACCAGCAGCTCTTTAGGTGCTCTAGGCACATGCTACAGTGCTCAGCCAGAGCGTTAATAAAGGACCCTGCCCCTTCAAACTTGCAGAGGCAAATGCAAGTGGCAGCCACCTCGACACCTATATGGCAGGCAGAGTCTCCAGACGTGATTCTTTTCTAGTGAAGAAAACAGCTTCCCTGCTTAATATACACATCCAATTTGGGGGGCTGATTTTTTGGGGGAAAGTCACACATTGTACGTGAGAAAATATGGTATTTCCAATACACAGATTTCAGCGTTTCTGGTACATTTTATTTTAAAAGTGCATCTTTACTTTGTCCTATTCCTTGCTGTTTGTCCCTACAACACTCGCTCTTATTAGGGAAAAATACCTATTTCCATATATGACCCAAAAACTTGCATTTGGATTATAATCAAAGTTTGCAGAAACTTTCCTTGTCAGTGTAATAACGTTTAAAATTTGTGAGAGTGACACAATAGCCCAGAATGCTGATGACCACATTAGACACAAAAGTAAAGAAGAGTGTTACTTGGGATGTGCAGCCTTCCAGAGCTACCCAACAAGGCTTGACAATTAACAAGCTCAAGTTAGTCTCAGATATTTCGATTTGGCACTGACGGAGAGACAAAATGGCAGCTAACAGACTTTAAAAGAGGGGGAAAGGAAAGTACTTCTATATCAAGCTCAGGAAGAATTACAAATGAGATTTTTGATGCCTGAACATGAAAAGCAGAGCAGGAAGAATGTGGGTGTTTACAGCTGTCAGACACTATGGGTCATATGACCAAGACATCAAGTTTATAGAGCTCTAAGCTGCAGACCATTTTCTGTCAGGCTATAAATCTAGGCAGTTAACAAAAAAAACTGTTACTAAGCTTCAACCAGCCTAACGATTTTTCCATAGAATTTGTAAAGGTATTATTCTTAAGGGATCTAACTTTGTTTCCCTACCCTCTTATTCTTTAATCAATAAAATGGTATTTCACTGAAAGCAAACTGAGTGGAATCTGGTAATTTAAGACAACTACTACATGGAACCAGGGAATGCGACCAAATTATTATTCTTTTTAGGCTGGCAAATGAATAAAAAACTACTTCAGTATAAGATTATGGAGCTCGAGAAGACTGAAGCCTTCCTCCTGAAATAATCACAACCTGGCAGACAAGTACAGTGGGGGGGAAGGGGATATGAATAATATATACATTAACTACTCCTGCATCTTGTATCATGCCTTTAGCTAGAAAAATAAAAATAGTGCTTTTCCTAATTAACCCTCTAGATTTATCAGCAAGTCTGTGCAAAGGTAACCGTCCAATGGAATAGTTCTTTTAAGACTGGAGACTAGCCCAAGTGATTTCAAGAGCTGGACATAATGGACTACCTGGTTTAAGATATAAATCCATTAAGCTTTTACCTTCTCATTGGGAGAGTAAGAGGTGGTTACAGAAACAAAGTAATAGATGAATTATTGTACTTTCTGACACCTGTATTTGGGGGACAACGGGTGTGGGGGGGAAGGGGGAAAAGGGGTTGATTCTGGGATGCATGCATGAAATTACCCTGCCTTAATTCAACAAAGGCAGACTAGACCTTGCCATAAATGGGGAAAAAAAGTAAGATTACATGCTCTTTTGCCTACATAGCTAGCATATCTATGACCTAGAGAAGCCTTACCTGTCTCTACTTCAGTGCTTATTCTCAAAGACAATCTGATCCCAGGTACCAAAGAATTAATAAAAAAGGTATTTAATTATTTCTGAGGGTACCAAATATGTACAACATCAGAAAGGTAACAGAAATGGAGCTGAACTGTTTGCCAATCTACATAGGCTAGTTTTTGTTTATAATACCTCAACAAATAATACCCTAAGTCTACTAGACTGTAAACAGACATCACATTTAAACAATTTTATTCTGGGACAAAGTGAAATTTCAGAAGTTCATGTCCATTGGTTTGAAGTAAATCCTACAAAGAGTTTCCCAGATAAGAAATATTAACAATTCATTTTGGAATAATGCAAAGTACATCTCTACATTTATCCCAGGACTGCATCATTGACTTGAGGGTAGAAATACTGCACTGCATTCAACCACTCAGTAACGGAAGTATGATGTGTGTGTATGCCAATTCCAGGATAAACACAAGCACAACTTGTTCAGGAACAAATGTAACATCTGTTTCTAGACGTAGATACCCAAAAAAAGGTATTTCTTACGGACAGTTTACATTATATGCTGCTGTAACAATAACAAAAAATAAAAATCCCTAATGCACTTTAATAGTATTGCAGCAATTCTTCTTCCTGGGTCTTTAAAAACTGACACATGGAGAATGCAAAACTAGTCAAGTAAGTACTACTGTGCCAAAATTAATTTCTGATCGATGTATTCAGGACCAGTACTTTTACTCCAAAACTGCTGAGAGAACTGATGCTGTTTCCCCTTTTTCTTGAGTTCACTGAATTCATACTTAGCTTCCACATGTGCATCTTATGAAGCAAATCTGACCAACTTAAGACAAGTGAGTATAGACTTTCCCAAGATTTCCCCTACTGCCATCTTAGCCCAAGGGCCCTTGACCACAGATCCTGCCCCGCATCCTTTCCCCAGTACACACAATTTAGTGAGTTCTTTTTCACACCTGGATTCTGTTGACCCATTTATGGTAATACAAAGCATCCCTCAGATCATCAAATTTCCTGCAGAGCAACTGAGAGCTCTGAAGTTAAGAACGTATTTGTATTTTTTTTTTTCATTTTAATAAATACAGCCCACAAAACTGTATGATTATAACTTTTTAAAGCCAGCCTGAAAAAGTGAACAATAAATTGTTAAATTACATTACAAGCTGAAGAAATGGAAAATGTCAACCAGTTCTCATTTTTGTACCATTACTCATATTAATGATACATATACCCAAGTTGCTGTTTAGTATCAGAATGTGTACGCAGGACTTAAAAGATAGGTAAATGTAATTGCATACATTAGAAATAACAATGAACTTATTTCCATTTTGTCCCATTTCTGTCTTAAAGGAAAATGAAATTGTTTTCATACCTGGACCAAGCAGTGGGGACCGGTTGGGCTGGGCACTTGACTGGTGCAGCGGCTGAGGTTCAGCCATATTGGTGTTGATAATGGTGGTAGTGGTGGTGGTAGTGGTGGTGGTACTGCTCTGAATTATAGGGTTGTTTCTATCCCACATGTTTACAGTCTTGTTGTTGTTGTAGTTAGGGTCGCCCCAAGCTGAGGTACCATCATCAATTTCCATCTTGCGGCGAATGGATGGTGGCGAAGGCTCTTCCCAGCCAGTTGCCTCACTGTTATCTTTTTGTTTGGCTGGCACTGGCCCACCAACCCATCCTGACCCAGTCTGTTTAACAGAAGCAGCTCCTCCCCAGGAACTCACATTGTTATCCTGGGGTTTATTAGCCCAGTTTTGCTGAGGGCTAGGTTTTAACGATTCCCCCCAACTTGTACCTGTATTAGCCTTGGTGTTTGTGCCATTTCCCCATCCACTGGTCCCAGACCTTGTAGTATCATTCCAACCAGACCCTGATCTATTGTCAGCATCCCATCCCGATCCATTCTTCTTCCCATCACCCATGTGTCCAGGGACAGATGATGAATCTGCCCAATCTCCACCTCCTGAAGTCCAGCTTGGATTTGATTTCTGTCCATCTCCCCAATTTTGAGATTTGGGTTTCTGAGGTTCACCCCAGGTAGGTGATTTGTCCTCCTGATTTGCGGTCCCACTCCAAGCGTGGCCGCTTTTGGCAGCAGCAGCATTATTAACAGCAGTAGAGCTTGCTGATTCTCCCCATCCCCCTGGGCCATTTGGCGCTTTGTTGTTGTTGTCTCCCCAACCTGTATTTGTTGGAACAGCTGCAGGTGGAGAGCTGACCCACCCAGATACTGAAGAGGTATTTGTACTGTTCATGATGGACCCATCATTCTTCCCCCCTGAGTTTGAAGACTGAGTAGCTGCACAACCCCAGGCCTCCGTCCCATTGTCATTCTTTCGTTCAGACCTTGGGGATTCTTCAAATTCCCAGGCAGTGTTTTGCTTTACCGGAGTCTGTCCCCACCCAGTATTGGACAGGACCCTTGGGTCAAGGTCATTCCTTGGCAACTGGACTTGCCCTTGGTCTATCATCCCTTTGTCTCTCCTTCGGCCCTCTCCAGCTCCTTCTCTCCCGGTACTGCCTTCATTTTGACATCCACCACTATCATTACTTCCTTCACTAGCTGTGGTGCCAGATGCTGCAGCTTTGGCCCAAGAGTTCATTTGTTCATTGCCCTGCTGCATGGCAGGATTCTGGCTGGTAACACTAGGGCTATCCCACCCTGTTGATCCTTTCCCGCTGATGTCACTATTGGAATGCTGGTTTGGGGGCTTGCCCCATTCACCATTGACACCATTACTGGTGTTACGGTTGGGGTGGCCCCAAGCTCCAGAATGCATACTACCAACACCACTGTTGCCACTGCCCCTGCCCCATGCTAGTACCCCAGGACCTGCTGGAGGTCCTGAATCCCATGCACTTGCTCCATTTCCTTCCTTTTGCACAGCGCTGCTGGATCCATTTTGTTTAGCACTTAATGCTGAGTTCACAGTGTCTCCATTCCCCTGACTGAACCCAGAATTGCTGTTTCCTGTGGCAGGATTACCTGGGGATATCCCCCACACTGAATTGCCCATTCCTTCACCATTGCCCCCACTGACTTGAGAAACTGATGTTCCATTAGCACCAGGAAGGCCTTGCAGGTGGGGCGGGATGATGGCCCCCATACCAACAGCCATCCCCCAGTTCGGCAGTCCATTTGTCTGCATTGCATTGATAGGGTTTGGTGAAGAGTTCATGGGGTTAGTGTTATTTGGTCCATCAGTGTTAAGGTTCTGAGGTTGTACGCTGAAAGACACATTCTGAGAAGTGGACGTTTGTGGTTCTGTGCTCTCTTGCGGCAGCAAATTTCCCCAAGCACCTAAGGTGCCTGTTGGGTTCCCATTCTGGTTGCCCATGTTCTGACCTATGGCACTGACTGGACTGCAAATACTGGAAGGGTTGCCTGCTCCCACAGTTCCTTCGTGTCCGAGTACAGGCCAGGCAGCTGGATTGGCATTAGGGTTAAGGTTAAGATTAATGCCAGCATTTGAGTTGGAAGCACCCCAGCAGTTTGGACTTCTACCATCTCCAATCATGTTGTCCATCTTTCCATCCCCACCACTGGCAGAGCAGTGAGCTAGGCTAGAGTTGGAGCCTGTGGCCACACCCCATACTCTGGCTGAGTTTCCATTACCATTTGCTCCACCAGCTCCAAGGGCACTCTGGTTAGAAGTGCTTTGGATGAGTGCTCCATTGGCGCCGTTATTGCCATTAGTTTTCTTTGTATGTCCAGTGAAGTTGCCTTGGGCACTCCCTGTAGCCATGCTACTGTTCTCTGAGCCACAGTTGGAGGCAGAGTCAGTGTCTGTAGTACATTCTGAGGCAGATTCAGTCTCAGTTCCTGTAATGGAAGGCCACGCCTCCTTGTCAGTCCTGTCTATTATCACTTTATCCCAACTGCAGTTGCCTTCACTTCTGAAAGTGGGCTGCTGTCCCCAGTGGGAATTTTCATAATGGTCTCCCAATCCACTGTGACTGAGATCTGCAAAGGATTAGACAAAAGACAAAATCAGTCAGCATTCAAAATTTGTTAAAAACTACCACTTAGTACATTTTACTTTGAGTGAGATACAATATTCTACACTAAACTTAAAATCAAGCTAAAATATAAACTACAATACTTTATAAAGAAGTACATAAGATAATCTTGTGCATCAGACTAACCAACCACCTACTACGTTTCTGGCTGAAACATGTTTTTATTATAATGCTGCAACAGGAGCAAATGCAATCAAACACTTAACTAGTGATTTATCAATTTCTTAATATTTTCCATACAGCTAATATTTGAATCAAAATCACAAAACACAAGTTTTGTTTTAGAGCCGACCAAATACCGTAAAATATTTTGTATCGTTTGTCATGCCAGTTGAAATTAATAAGCAAACGATATATGTAGGCATTCAGTTGTTTTAAATTTTTTTACATTTCATTAACTGGGGCTTCTAAAAATAAAGACAACAGTTATGGAAGTTTAAAGGTTTTTAATTACAATACCTCTGAATCAGAAATTAGTTGCATCCAGGAGAACTTTTAAAGGTAACAAATTCTATATTCAGATCCAAAATAATTTAAGAAAGAGGAATGCTGTTCAGAGCTTTGCTATGCCGTTTAATTAATGGTCTCAGTTATTTGACTCAGTTTTGTCTTTTTTAAATATTTCAGGTAAGTTTGAGGAAAGACAGATAAATAACAATTACTTCAGAACTTAAATTACATTTTTCACATAATATGTTTAAATAGGTATTACTTAGATAAAACAAGTCTGCCACAAGAAATATGTACAGTAACGAAACACTAAATTAATCCCCGATTTAAAAATTCCCCCACTCAATTTAAATGAGATGCAAGCTATTTTAAGGCACATATAATAATGGTATCAGTGTGGTTTTAACAAAATGTTCCCGTAGAGCAAAATATGAAGTTCAAGAAAACATCTTGGTTATGTCATGCAATGTAGATCTTACATTATTTAGATGTTACCTATCATTTAAACTTGCAATTATAATCCATTTCATCTCCAAAACCTATGAAAATGTTACTTTTGTACTTGTGCTGAAGTGTAGCACCAGTTTCCCAACCCCCACCCTCACCCAACATATAACTTAACCCCCATATATAAGCAAATTTCACTGAGGATCTGGGGAAAGAGTGGGTATGGCTGGAGTACACTGAGTTAACCTGAGACAAGCCAAGGTTATTTCAAGTTGTAAAGTCTTAGATAAGGTTACCCATCCTAATTTTTCTGTACAGCATAAATAATTATGCTATTATCTCCCTTCACTTTCTCATGATAAGAATTTTATTCTGTACAACATTAGGTTTATCCAAGGGACACTTACTGCAGGGCAAGTTCTAGGAAGGGTAAGAAAAAACGCAGAAGTGCTAGATGTTATTTTTAACTTCTCCAAAATATTTTACTTAAAAGACAGTCTGAATTATTTATAGCACACAGAATCAGCCAGCATAATTATGTCATCAATGAAAAAACCTCTACAGAAAACAAAGACTATTAGTGCCATACACATAGCTTGTTTTGAATAGCTATGCACTCTATAAGCCAAGATAAAGCCAAGGATAAGGCTTCACAGATAGTCTATTGCCAACAATTATGCTTCAGCGGATTTTAAAATCTATGCCAGCATACAGAACTAGTCAGTCTAGTAACTGAAAATAGCCAAGAAATAGTTTCTTTTTCTAATATCCAAAAGATCTATAAAAGTACATAAACATTTTCATTTTTACATATAAAACAATACTATGTTACAATAAAAATATGATAGACTCTATACGGATAAATCTTAGGTTTGACCAGTCAGGATTAGGATACACATTTTTCTTTTGGTGTACTATTTTTTATATGTTGATTAAATAAATTAATGGTGCATAACCTTCAATTTATACTGGAAAAACCTCGCTGTTGATTGATATCAAATCAATCAAAATGCAAAATGATACGGAAGCAAACAATGGAAAGATCCAAATGTCCTATCAACTAACACCATCCTGCCAATGACCTTATCCAGTATACGGACGCTGAAAAATGGTTTGCTCAAATACCGAAATCAGAATTGCAAGGCTCATTCTCACTTGGAATACACTGTGCATTCTCTGGTTCAGATCATACAGCCATTTCATGGGTCCATGCAACTCCTTTAATCAGCTGTTACAAAACTTGATACCCCAAACATAATAACTACTTTCTATGTTGACTGTACAAAGCACAACACAACATGAGAATCTATTTTTAGAAAATTCACTCAAAGAAGGTCACGGCATTCTCCAAATCCAAATGCCCTGCTTGCTATACCTCCAAATATTAAGAGATCTCAACTGAAACCTCCCGTCAGTCTGTCATTATCAAGTGCATCTACCCCACTGATGTGATAAAATGTCATTTGATAAAGTTAATAAATTCTGTAATTTTAAATCTAATTTCTAAGACATTATTTAAAGCTTCTTCAGTTTTTGCAAAATACACAAAACCATAAAGCAGCGATAAATAAAAAGGGGCACCAATGGACACTTAAGTATTTCCACACGAAGTCCATTTTCGGAAACTTCAATTTAATCTGGCTGAAACTTGACAAGACTATTTCTGTAAGAGCAGGGAAGAAAAAACACCTTAGACTGTGCCCACTTCCTTTGCCTTCCCACAAAACAACTGCAGGGCACTCGTACATGTGATGGACCTCTGCTCTGTCACGGGCAAATTGGCATGCCTTGGATCAGACTTGATTAATCAAGTCTGCTGCAGCTCCAGAAGCCTCCACGTCATGTGCATTCAGCACCCCCATGTTTCAAAAAGGTGGCAGGGACGCTTTAACTAAAGTTCGCCAAATGAGCTTTAGTTAAAGCACCCTGCTGCCATTTTGAAGTGCAGGACGCTGAATACATGTGATGCTACAGGCGCTTTTAATAAGAGTGGCTCTCAAAGCCGCTCTAATTAAAGCCCCCCTCCCCAAACCTGCTGCACATGTATAGACGTCTGCAGTTTCTGCAAAATGTAAAGGTTTGCAGGAACTGCAAGTCAATTTGGGGAGATCTACTCTCAAAAGTAATCTGATATATCTAATTTGTCTGTGGGGAAAGTAAGCGGCTTTGTGCAAACAAATTTAGAATATGACTTAGTTTGTTTACTTACATAATGGGGGTATGTGATGAGTGACACTATTTTTTTTTTAGGAGTCTATTCCAGCATGTAACCTTTACGTAAGTGTTGGAGTAGCTTTTAATTTTTTAACTGCTTTAGCAATTTCTATTAATCTATCCAGAATGTTGTTAATATTAGCAAATATTTAGAGAACCATGTACACTTTAATGTTAATTTGGTCCACTTCTTCAATTTCTTCTACAGAGTACAAATTAAACAAATTTTCCTCCACTACTGAATACCTCACCTCCAAGTAAACCAGACATTAAAAGACAGCTACAGAGGACTTTGGGACTGGGCAGCTTAGGAAATCACGCAGAGTATTCTGTATTCCATTAAGTTATTCACTGGCAATGGGAAAGAGCCGACAGCATATCCAGTGGGCAAATATCAGAGCAAAACAAAAACACAACCCATTACTAAAAATGCTGCTCTTCCCCGAAGCCAGCACAGAAAAGCCGAAGGCTACTTATCAGTCATGGAATTTCAATATAGAAATCCAATTTTGGTTCATCTAAGTTTTGGGTCAGAAAGTAGCTCCTATTACCATTTTGTGCATACTCTTTTATAGTACGGAAGTACTGAACAGTTGGTGCAAAGAGAATTCAACAGGGATTCCAGAGAAGGGTGTGGGGGGGAAATAGCAGGAACCATGGAGCTATACTAACCTGCTACTTGAAAAATGAAAATATCATAGTCTACATCATGGGTGTCCAACTTCTAAGTCACCTGTCACGTGGGTCACACCCAGGCACTCCCCTATCCACTGCTGTACCACATGCCTATGCAGGCACCCCCACACCACAGCACCACATGGGTGCACAAGTACAAATCCCCCATGGCTGCAACACATGCCACCAATGGTACCCACTTCCCCACACTGCTGCAATATGCATATGCAACCTCTCTTCTCCACTCTGCCCTCTCCTTCTGGTCCTGGACTCACCCTCAACACCTCATGCTAGCACAACCTCGGCTGCTGAGTCAGAGGGAGGAAGTGGCAGCTGGAGGAGAGAGGGGGAGCCTGGATTACAGCAACAGGGCGAAAAGCAGCCGGGTGAAAGCCCGGGGGAGGGGTGAAATTTAGCCCTTCACAGGCTGCCAGTTGGACAGTCCTGGTCTAGGTATCATATTCTGGCATATCAGCCAATAGCAACATCCCGTAAAAATAATGGTTCTGTCAAGCTATATGCAAAATCTAGTTGTCAGGTCAAAATCATATTGTATAAATGTACCGTCCTTCCATCCCTGTACTGGAGGCATGTCTAAGACATGAGTTACTATGGGTATTGTTGGAAGCATCTCATTGCTCTCTGAGACACTGAATTTCAAAAGGCAACAGTAGATTTGTATACAAAACCTACTTATACACATCAAAGGAGGAGGAAAAGAAAGACTGTCTTCAAAAGCATAATCCTGGGGTCTCTAGATCAGGTCTGTTCGGTATTACATATGAAATGGATCACTACTAGGCATTCTTAACATTTACATTATGACATATCTTGTCCTGGCAATATGTATAGTTTAGGTAAAATGCTGGAAGGAGCCGATCGGTGAAATGTGGGTGTAGGCAGGGCCCTACCAGATTCATGGCAAAAGTGGGTTGCGCTGCAGCTCCTTTAATCTTGCAGGTTCCCTTGTGCACCCCACCCCTACCCAGGCCGCTGATTGGTGGAGAGACCCCACTTTTGGGTCACTCCTTATTGGCAGGGAAGTGAAAACCAGTTTTAAACTTGGCGCTGTTTTTGTCTCCCTGATGATCAGCACAAGCAGTGGGGTCAACCAGGGCCCCTCAGCCAATCAGTGGTGAGGAGACAAAAACAGCGCCAAGTTTAAAACTCTGGTTTTCGCTTCTGTGCCAATAGCAAAAAAAAAGCGCTATGATGAAAAAAGCGGCTCAGAGAATGGGAACATAGCATTTGCCTGAACAAACGGAGCCTTGGTAGCATCTCTACTGCTCCATTTGTGCCCCTGCTGTCCCAGCACGCTGGGAGTTGGGAGGTGCTGGACAAAGACAGTTTGCCCGAAGTAGGACAATGTGTCCTGCCACAAAAAGTGTGTGTGCAGGGGCATGCACTGAGGCACAAAGTAGCAGCACGAATTCATGCCACTACTATTTGGGCTGCTGCAACCACACACCCCTGCATGTCTGGACATGACCATACAGTAGACTTCCATCTTCTTGTAGTTTTCCAGAATACAATGTACCTTTGAACTGAATAAGCTAGGGATTTTTCTAAAAAAGGGAAGTACCTTATTGTGGATGGGGTATTAAGGGAAATTTAAGACAGAAACAGCATACTCTGAACGAGATATTTTGGATGCACAATATATATTCATACATTCAGCATAACATTTGCTCTAGGATGTGGGCAAAAGAAGAGATTCAAGTCAATCTGAAAGTCAGTCTGAAGAAATGTGATATTAACATCAATACTTGGGAGGTGCAAGCACTAAATCGTCCCCGGTGGCACCATGATTTATTATAAGGCATTGATTATTTTGAGAAAACCTGCCTTGCTATGAAGGCAGATAGGTCAGAGAGACAAAGGTAAAGAGCTGCGAGCTGAAATCACTGGGATCAACTCCTTCCTTCTGGACCTATTTGCCACAATTCCAGTTGAACATGCAGATCTCAGACTGGCCTCCTCAGTTACCTACAGACTTACCAAGGACTTCCTTGTTTACTGGAAAGCTGACATCCTTGTCTCAGGGAACTACCAACAATGATGCATTTATTTGTATGACAAATGCAATTTGTTTGTATGATAAACCATCCACTTCATTGCTTGCATCTTCTGGTAGGCAATCCAATACTAAGAGAAATTTGTTTCAAGGGCAACTCATCTTCAACATAGCCTAGTATTTACCCACTTTAACTGTGGTGTTGCTAGTAAGATTTCTCACACTGTAAAATTGTATGTTTAAACACCTGTGACTTATTTTTTCAATGTACTATTTTAAATATCTATTAGGGAGAAGTCGCACTCAAAACCATGGCTATTTGCTCTCTTCCTTATATAGATTTAAATTCTTAGAAGTCTTTAGGTACCTGAGCCCTTAAACCTTTGGACTTCCAAATGCAGGTTTCATCCCTGAACATTTACTCTGATCTGTGCCGTGTTTTCTTCTAAAGATGCACCAACATGGTTGCCATCAAGATCGTCACTCATGCTAGTGACTTAAAAGTTGAAGACTTACTTCTATGAGGTAAATGGACCATGTTGGGACATCATAGCTATAATAACCCCCTGCTATGGATACCTTCAAGCCCGTGCCTCAATGTCTGTACCTCAAAGCGTAAAGACTGTAAAAGGTAACCTGTGACATTATATCACTCTTTCACAGTGTCTCAGTTCAAACCTGACTACTTGGGAGACACTGAGAACAGACCCAACTGGATCGGAATAAATAATGGAAGAGATTGGTTCCGACTAATCTGCACAATTGCAAAGCTCTGCTGTGAATTCTATTACTTTTTTTTAATGAAAAGATTATTATTGATAAGGACCAAAAGTAATAAAGTTGCATTACTAAAGACAAATAATACAGAAGGAAGCTTGAGGGTTCCCACCTCAATGCTATTATTAGCTAGGAAATAATTTTATCTTTTTTGTAGCTGTTTCCATTGTGTAGCTTCAAGAAGTCCCAAACCAGTCCCTACCTCGAAGAGGTTTACAATCTGGACACAAAGGATTGGGGCTGCTGCTACAATCTACAAATGAATATGGGGAAGAAGTGTTACAGCTTTGTAACTGCATGTATTGTAGTATGGCTTTGCTTTTCTTTTCTTTTCTTTTTTTTTTTAAACTGGGGTAAATGTGTGTGTGTGTGTGTGTGTGTGTATATATGTCGGAGAGAGAGGGATAAAGGAGCAGGAAATATAAAAAAAAGAGGATAACAAATAGTCACAACTCATCATACCTGCTTGCCAATTATCAGAAGTCTGGTTTTACAGGCAACACTACAAAACTGAGAGATTTTATCAAGTACTTTTCTCCACACACAAGGGGCAGTATAGGAGAAAGCATGGTAGTTGGTAACAGCAGTGCTGATCCGTGATAAAGGTGTTGAATTCTTCCAGTGGAAATTAACATCATGCAAAGTTATATCACTCAGGCAGTGCAGAGCTATGCTGTGAAGTACTTAAAGACAAAGAGCTTACATATGAAGAGGAGGTGAAGGGGAGTCAGTGGAGGGACTTGGGATGGGATGATATGGTCAGAAAAACACGTCTAGAAGCATCTGGAACAGACTTGCTGAGAAAAAGGGAAGGAAACCTGTAGTAGTAGTCAAGGCAAAAAAAAAAAGAAGAAAGGGCTGTATAAAGATATACAATTAGGAGGATTTGGATGATAGGACAGATAGGATAGGGCACATAACAGAGTGATTGTTGTTGAAAAACAAAGGCTGAAAAATTTACAAATGGCCTGAATGGCCGTTTCACTGAAAGCATCAATCAAAGCTATATCCAACGTATATGCTTAAGTAACTCGGAAACTGATGGTACTGCTAATAGTTACTGAGAAGGTATGCAGAAGGGAAAGTTTATAAGGAAAGGTCAAGAATACTTATTGGCCACATGAAGTTTAGGATGATGGGCTAGGCATTAATGGAGAATTTCAGGGACTCTCCAAAAGGGGGAGAAAGATGATCCATTTATATAATGAGGTTCTGAAAAAATGATCAGAAGTATGAGAACCATAAATGCCAAGCAAAGACTAAATTTCAAGTAAGGAGTAATTCAGCTGAAATTAGAGAATGAACTCCTGACACGTTCTTGTACCGGTTGTTTAGCTCTGTGAAGCAAACAGACATGCATGTAGCTCCAAAAATAATTTACAGCAGACTCTTACATTGAGTCAGTGCTGACCCAATATACATTTCAGAGGAATGAACTTATACTGATTGTATCTAAAGAATGACAAGTGACATCTCAAAAAGTAGCTTCCCTAGATTAGGGTTGAAACCAGTCAGACAGCATAAAACAGGTATGCATGGTGTTCTACCTGTACCATATATATGCAATTTTAGGTGCCACCAGTTTTGGCCTGGTAACCTTCACCTGCAATACACTGAAATTTCTGAAAACCAAAATTGGCCAATTCAAACAGGACATTTAAGTCCAACTCCACTTAGCAAGGCATTTATAGCACAGCAGGTATACTGCATTTGTTTTTTAAAAGTGAAATACGATTCTGAAATATGAAGCAAAAAATACAAACAACTTAGCTAAGTACTCACCAAGCTAGTCCTGTGGAGGTTTAAATTATGAAAACTAGTCCAGCCCACTTGCTGTACTTGGGGAGCATTAATGGTTCTTAAAACTACTTTCAAATGTAACTCGGTGGTTTTGCGGTGATACAGACAGCCAAAAGTGCAGACTTAGATTGCTATCAAAAGCTTTCTTTTGACAACAATCTTTTAAGTCAAAGAAAAGAAGGGTATGGGTGGTTTGGGAGCCTTGGGGGGGGGAGCAGAAGGGGGTGCAACTGTCCTCATCCTTAATGGGCTACTACCACAAAACTAATAAAGAATACAAGAGAAGAACGTACATAAAAATAAAACAAGTGAGTTCTCAGGTGAAAGAGACAAACTACATCTGTCACTTTGCTACCAGGTACAGGAAAACACGGAGTCTGGTTCTGGGGAGAGTCAAGAGCTGTTTTAGCCTCCAGAGGCGAGTCAGCAAAGTTTCACAGCAATTCTGTCTGGACTGCCAGGGAGCCACTCCACAAAGCTGAGTAAAGTAAGGAGCACCAAGGAATCCTACTCCATCTACCAGGACTCCAATTTTCAAATATAGGAAGAATAACGGGAGGGAGACAGTTCAAGCAGAGGGCAATGAAAATGGTGAGAGACTGGGGCACATGACTTAGGAGGAGAGGCTGAGGGAACCAGGCTTATTTAGTCTGAAGAAGAGAAGATTGAGGGAGATTTAACAGCAGCCTTCAACTACCTGCAGGAGGGTTGCAAAGAGGATGGAGCTGGACTGTTCTCAGTGGTGGCAGATAACAGAACAAGGAGCAATGGTCTCAAGTTGCAGCCAGGGAAGTTTATGTTAGATATTGGGAAGAATTGATAGATACTTCTCACTAGGAAGGTAGTAAAGCACTGGAACAGGCTACACAGAGAGACTACAGAACGGAGGTGGGCAATTATTTTGAGTGGAGGGCCACTTACTCAGTTTTGGCAGCCTGTCAAGGGCTGCATGGGTAGTCCTGCACCTTGACAGGTGCCCCATCCCTCAACTGGTGTCCCAATGTCTCGGGATCAATGTTCCAGGGCCAGCACCACTGGGGCCCAAAGCGAGGCACAGGCTGGCAGGGATCTGTGGAGCTGGGCTGGGCTGCACCCGCAGGGAGCGGGGAGGTGGCTTGGCTCCACAGAGCCCCTGTCAGCTGGGACCCCACGCTCCTGCCACCCTGTTCTGGGCCCCACCGGCACTGGCCCCGGGACACCAGTGTGGGCCCTGTGCTCCCACTTGCTCCCTGCCTGCTCAATCTCAGTGCCCCCTCCCTCTGCAGTACAGGTGGGGGGCAGTGCACAGCCCCGATCCCCTGCTCACCAGCAGGGAAGAGGCTGGTGCTAAGCATGGGGAAAAGTGGCTCCTCACCTGCCCCATGTGCGGTGCCCTGCGCTGCAGGCGCTCACAACCCATGCGGGGCTGTCTGGAGCAGGCACAGGCAGCCCCACCTGGGCTGCAAGCAGCTGCAGCACAGGGCACCAGGCATGGGTGGGAAGGGGCCACTCCCGCCCTCCGCGTTCCTTCTTTGCCCAGGGTCCCCCCACCACTTACCAGAGCTTCCCACACCAGGGCAGCCACGTGCTCCCAGCCCAGAAACCCTGGAAGGGGCTTCCAGCTGGGGGGGCAGGCCCCGCTGTTGTTGGAGCTTGCTGGGCGTCCCTGGGTCCTACTGCCCTTGGTTCCTGTCATTTTTGACAGGAACCAAGGGCAGAGAAATATTAATTTTCCAAATTTTTTTAGGGGTCCTGCGGGCCAGATAGAACAGCTCTCTCTGCAGGCTGCATCCGGCCCGCGGACCATATTTTGCCCATCCCTGCTGTAGAATCTCCATCCTTGGACTTTTTAAAGACCCAGTTAGACAAAGCCTTGACTGGGATGATCTAGCTGGGGATGGTCCTGCATTGAGCAGGGGGTTGAACTAGATGACCTCTCCAGGTCCCTTCCTACCATAATTTTCTATGATCCTTCACGTATCTTTCCATATTTTTGAAACAACAAAAGACTTATTTTTAAAATTAAGCTTGCTTCCTCCCCCTCTTCTGCAAAACAGTTAATAAGCACTGCCAAACATTTATTAAAAAACTCCAATTCAAAGGATTATTTAAAAAAATTACTCTTTCATTTACCTGCAAAAAAAGGATTTCAGGATTTTGTTTTTCTTGCAAACTAATATCATTTTAAATACAACAAGAGAAGCAGGAAATGATTTGCTCTAGTTATCTGACATCCAAGAGTCTTATTAGTAAGAGATCATTGAAGGGGTGATTGATTTTCAAATAATACTTTATATTCATGATTTCAAGCTATGCATCTTCTTCATAATAGTTTGCTTGAAAAATAAGATCTGTTAAATCATACCAATCTTGATAGAAAAATGTTATGCTAGCACCAAGACAGGTAAGTGCAAATACTTTCTGGGTTTAAAATTAAAACCTCACAACTACCCTGTTAGTATACATAGATTAATATGCCAAATGCATGCACAGCAAGTTAGAAACCAAGCTTGGGCTAGATTTTTAGAAATGACTCCCACTCTCTAAAAGAGTAACGGAGAAAATCTTGACTAGGCAATTAAATAATTTTAAATTTCAGCAGCTACTGCATTAAACGCTAAATTTACTATGAATATTTCACCTTTGAAAACAACTGAAACAAAATGAGTGTGATTTCTCGTTGGCCGTTTCTACACCCAAAGGCAGTGTCTGCCCAAAAACAGCCGGTGTTTGGCAGTTCAAGATTAGCAGTTCATCAAAAAAGCACTGTGGAGGGAGTTTGCAGAGGCTACCTGGAAAGGGCACAGGTTCGGTCAGTGTTACCTGTAAGTACTAATAATTCAATCATAACCTAAACAAAGAAAAAAAAAAAATAGATAATATTTTTATTATTACAAACTGTGACCAAATATAGTTTGCAACTCTAATTTAGCACGCATCCAAAACAGAAGCCAACACTTTTTGGCTCCAACATCCCAAAATTAGCATGAACAATTAGAAAATTAGTTTAGAGCTTGGCAGCATCATGAAAAGCAAATAAATTGCAAATATAAACTCTGAGAAGAGCAAGCAAGGTTTTTATGCACACGTTCATTTTTACAAGCAAAATATTTGTAACCTAGTCAGGCACCCTAGTCAGAAGTTAGACTCTCCCTCCCACATCCTTACATCATGGTGGTTTTCAAAAGCGGTTTCTTCTAATTCAATTCTACTAAAAATAACAGTCTCTGGTATCTGAATCTTAAAAACGTCCATTTGTTCATCCTACACAATTCAAGTGAATTACAATTATGAAACCTCATGGAATACTATAACAGAAAGGTTAGCCAATTTACAGAAATACAGCAGGGGGTCATTGTGAGTGTTGGACTGGCCCATACTCAATTAGATTAGGTGCCACATTAAAAGGTTTTAATTTTATTTTATTTTTTAATTAAAAAAAAAAAAAGTGTAGCAGATCATTATGGCCTTAGTCTAAAGACTTCTTCAAAAAGGGGGCAAGGAGGAAGGGGTGGGGGCTGGGGTAAGAGAACCTGTATTAACATTATGACATGCTTTCTATTTACAAAGGGGGAGGAGGACACACCTGCTGCCTGGTTTTATTCTTTATTTCCCCTTCTCCATCAGCAGAATGACAACTCTGTTCACTGGCTTGTTTTGCATTTTACACCCAAACAATGCCTCTTAGATCTTTCTGCTCCTTGACATGCTACACAGAAAAATCCTAAAAGGCCAGTGACATCAATTCTGTGGCGGATTTTAATTCACAGTATAAACATAATAAAGTTTATAACTCTTAATCGGGGGGAAAAGAATAAATTGGGTCTCTCACAAAATACGAAACAGCTCAATCAAGTGATTTGCCTCCATATCTAAAAATTATTTATCTTCATCAATTAAAATAGGACTTGTCAAACATTTCAAAGATTAGCTCAAATGTACTCTCATTTTTATGCGATAAAAAGTGAATGGGAATAGTAATTTTAAAGAATGAGATGCAGCATGAAGTATTAACATTTGAATTCTTGTGCTACTAGTTAAAATTATTAGATACATAAATAAATGATTCTATCGGAACTTGTCTGCGGTCAGAGCAAATTTCAACATTTGAGGGAAGTCAAGAAGCTGGCTTAAAACTCTCTCATATTTAAAGTCCCAAGCTGAAATCTTTCGAGTATTCTGTGGCCAAAATTTCCACCAAAGAACACTTACAGCATAAACATTTGAGCTGCCAAATCCTGCTAGAAAGGCATATGCAGTGAACAAGATAGAAAAGAGCTGGGAGCATTGAATAGAACAGGTTTATTTAAAAAAAAACAACCCCAAAATAAAGTACCCACGAGGAAAAGCCTATTATCCTATTATAATTTTCTGCACTACGACATTTAAAGCACAGCTTGTTTTCTCCGATGCAAAAGCCTTTTAAATGCATTAACAAAAGAAGCAGAAGAAACATTTCTCACTAATAGTGGGGATTCCACTAAATGCTAACTCTCCAAAACAAAACCAGCAGTAGAAAGTGACAAATAATTTCATTTTTTCTGCTCAGTGCAGCATATCTTTAGCAAGCAGCTCTTTCTGCGAAGACGCCATTTTATCAACCTGAAATGCAGCCAAAAGCTTAGGACGCTGTGCTGCTGCTCTGTTTCTGAAATGTTATGTAATAAATTGATTTAACAGAAGCAGATGCTATTTGTTCAGGGTTGGGTCTTCTTGGCTCTAAAAAGGGCTGATGGGTAATGAAATACCTGAGGAAAGGTGCCGCCCAACCATCCTAGGAGACGCTACATTGTGTTCAGAGCTGTCTCTACTCCTGCATCTATGTTCTCCTGGGCTCTCAGCTTCAATATGTCGGCTGTGTACAGTGTGAGCCTCATCCTGTAGAGCTGCCAAGAAAATCTCTCAGTGCAAGCGTGCGCCCAGACAACCTGCAAGCTCAGTCGGGCCTTAGTTGCACTGGCTTTGAAAATGCCCTCTCCACACAGGGCGCCCTCCCCCCACCTCCTTCCCCCACCCACAGCCCCCTTAACTCTAGGTTAAGGTATCAGCAGAGTAGGATTTTTAAGCTTTGATTATCTAATTGCAGCTGACACTAAACCGATCTTCCTTCCTCTTTAAATTCTTTCAACTGTCACAAAACATTTTCACTTCAGGACCTAGCTACAATTAGCACCGTAGCTGCTTTTCTTCTGTTTTTGAAAGTCAGCCAAAAGAACAACCGCATATTGCCGATTGGCTGCATGCAAATAAATTCCTGCCTCCTTCGTGCCTTCCTCCTCCTCTCTCTAGACAACAGTTCTAGACACTTGGCATACCAGCAGTCGCTGTAATATTCAGAACAAGTCCCATATGTAAATTGGCCAGCTGCCAAATTCTTAATTACTTCCCGGCCTCTATCTAAAAAGATCTAAGTGGCAAACATGCGAGCATATTAATCAAAGCCTCTGTTGTTTATAAACGTACAGAACAGCCGCCCAAAACAATACATCACGGCCCAAGCTGCTTTCTGCCTTCCAATGCAGGAGAGGGAAAAATCCTTTAATAACTGCAGGCTGGAGACCAGTGGTTATCTTGCAGACTTATGACTGTATACAGTGTGAACAAAAAACAGGGCAGCCTTGATATTTTCAGGAGCTAAACAACATCATGCATTAATAGACACACACAGCAACTTATATAAATGTATATATAAAAAGCAATCTACATACCACTGCAGTATTGTTGTTTAAAAAAAGCAAATCACCACCACGGCAATTTACTTTTCTGCCTTGCTTCCCTCACCGCCACCCCAAAACCCACTAAACTCCATACTAAATTCAAGTTTGTTGTTAAGATTCTTGTCAGATATTTATCTGACCTATTTTATCTGCCAAATTAGACTGCGTTTTACTGACGGGTCTAACATTCTGGCTGCATTCTTAGAACTCCTGCTCCTATTTAACACCTCTGGGTAATTATCACTGTCACATTTGTAGGCAAAGGTAGTATTTTGACCAAATAAAAATGATTAAACAGCACTCATTTTTTAAAAAACTTAAATATCTTTAATTTCCACATGTCTATAACCACATCAGAAAACTGGGTAGGCAAAACTGAAATCCAAACAGAATTAGAAGCTTGAAAATAAAATCTCCTGGCTGACCCCGTCCTTTTTCGTTTTTACAAACATGGTTTAAGGGAAGCATAATTTGTACTCATTTCTGTCAATTTAAATGCAGCTTTCGTATCAGAGGGGTTGTTTTGCACCATCACCTTCATTTGATGTCAGCTACAAGTGAAATTTTCATTTATTTAGGGCTGTGACCACATATTACATTTATAGCACTAAGAAAATGTTCCTGTTTAAAACAGGAACTTCTCTATAGCCCTATGATTTGTAGTGTCACGTGCAACATCTGTCCAGTTACATATAGCATTACAGGGGGGTTCTCAGACCCTCTGCATCCCATAGTCCTCTGCTCTTCCTCCCTCCCAGCTGTCTTTGACAGCTGCTAATGCAGGATGGGGCCCAGGACTTTGTAGTGCTACAAAGGAAAGCATGCCCATAGCGTAAGCTGTATTACAGAATAAGAAGAAAAACAAAGCGTGCTTCCCTGACAGATATGAAAGCTATTTTGATTGTAAAAACAGTAGGTTGCTAATAGGGGTTTTTCTGTTTAGAGTAATTTCTCTCTCAGATCAAGGCTGCCAAGTTCCACCACTTACTGCAAATCAGGAAGATCAAGGTAAACAGAAAAAAAATATGTGAGAGGTGCGTGCATGCATGTCTTCCTCCACACAGGAGGCAGGGAGGGGGAAGGGTCTCTAAGCTCCATGGGTAACATCCTGGTGAAAAACCAGTTTTTATTTTGACCGCTGCCAGGAAGAGTGGGTGCTGGGTTTCCTGCTAGAGCGCTGTTCCTGGATGCATGCGCGAGTTCCATCTCTATCAGCCTAAAGCAAATTGGTGTCAAATTTGAAATTTTACTTCCCTGATGCTACCTGAAGGAAGCAGATCTGTCTCTTCCTCTTGATACCTGCTGTAAGATTAGCTGGAGGCCTCCTGATCACTTCAAGGTGGCGGAGAGGAGGACAACAAATATTTCAGTTGTTCAACCCCACACTCATCTGGTTTTGGATAGACCAGTAAATAATTCCAGCATGGGGAAAACAGATTTAAACTCATTAAAAATTCAGTATATTTTTATAAACCGAATATAAAATGCCCTAATGTCTGATGTCAGGCATCATGTAAAATACAGA
>NW_017728928.1:14569417-14570965 GCF_001723895.1 Crocodylus porosus
GGTTTTACTATTGCAGTACGCTTGCATTTTTCATTCATAATGCCCATGGTTGACTCTACACAGGGATGGCCACTTTTAGCTATCCTCCAAATAACCATATCTGGGATTTCTTAAAGAACAATGGGGAAAAGAAAAACCTTCATCAGCCACAGTCACTAGTATGTCATGATGAACATGCAACCAACGCTGCTGATACAAATATTTTCAGTGGATCTTGCTATGATTTTGTGGGTTTCCATTTCCTTGCCATGTTAAATCCCAAGTCATGGTTTAAAACATCTTCGCTGCAGTAAATGAAAATTAGAAAAGGAGGAGAGACTTCACATACAGAACAGACAGCAAAAGCTGATGAGCTTCTTACCAAAGACTGTTTTCCTATGCTGATACACTTAGGAATACACAAGAGAAATACAGAAAAATCTATTTAAAGTAAATCTGGCTCTATACAAAAGGTTTCTAAAAGTGCTCGAGAACGCAACATTAGATTTGCCACTTCCAAGGTATTATTCAAGACGCCCTTTACACCAGTGTAAGGGGAACTTTTACATACCTCTGAATATTCTCTGTTTAAAGTGGGCTTTTCCAGGGGAAATTACCAAAGTTTCTGGAACAAAGGGCACACAAAATGCATGAAATAACATTTTGTGACCATTTTACAGTTGTTTCTTCAGTGGATGTGTTATTTTGGAATCTGTAGCATCCTACTTATACACACAGATCAGTTTTTAAGTTCTGAATTTGGTTTCTGAATTTCCTAGCACGGATAGCCAATACACCACAAAACTACTGCCTTGTTGGAACAAGCAATAATAAAGTGATAAGGCAGTACACTCTTCAAGTTATGCCTGTGTGACTTCATTCATGTTTGTCTCATCACTAAGGTAAGCTGCATTTAACTTCTGTCATTTACCACCATTTCTGATCTGTTAACGGGTTCAACAATGAACAACTAAGTGAGACCCACATCTGAAGAGCTTAAAAATTGAAGGAAGCAGAAAGGTCTTCTTAGTTTCATCCCTGATTAGAAGGCTGCACGTCTCCATGTGGGACCTTTGGTTTTATGCTAACTTGTATGTGTATATGAGCAACAATCTTGTCAATCACTACCAAAATGCTGTTGACCAGGGGTTACCGTTAATAGTCAGCCTTGATCTAAACTTACACAGAGCACAATTTGCGCATGGTATTATCATGAACTTCAAAACCATATGCCTGCACATTTTAATAAAAAAAAGGAGACAACACCTAGACGCATATCCAAAATGTGAAACGACAGCAAACAGAATTTTAATAATATGCTCTTTCAAAGCAGCTGTCAGGCCTGGTAAAAACTTATATGAATGCTACCTACATGAAGGCAACCAGAAACCTGCTATATTTGCTGCACGCTAGGGGTATGTGAAGCAGGCCGTATTCGATTCTGATTTGGCCCGAATTGGGGACAGTGATTCGATTCATTGATTTGGATCACTGTCCCTGGTTCAATTTGGCCGAATCCAAATTTGAAGATTCAATGCCAATTTGGAAAACCAGTGATTCGGACATAAC
>NW_017728928.1:14571400-14579202 GCF_001723895.1 Crocodylus porosus
AAAAAACATTTAAAGCTGTGTCTATGTCCAAATCGCCGAATCTTTCTGAATCTCTCCGAATCGATTTGGAGGGTTCCGATTCCATTCAGAGATTGAAAGGTCTCCTGATTTGATCTGAATTTGGAAATTCAGCCACTGAATCAGGCCAAATCTCTGCCGAATTGAATCGGGGACCGAAGCTTCACGCAGCCGTCCTGCACACTCCCTTTATGGAGTTCACACAAAATCTGTCTGCAGAAAATCAAGACTGGGGCCTGATTTTAGAAATCAAGTAGCACTGTACTATACAACACCACTCGGGTTACGAAGGAGTCTTATTTTAAAACCATTACTGTATAAATTAGCATCTTTAAGACAAAATCACCCGTGATCCCATAAAAGATAACCACCCATAAAAATCCTTCCTTAAATTATGATGATTCGTTACTGGCTGGGGTGGCTTAGCTGGAGACAGTCCTACCTTGACTAAGGAGCCAGACTAGATGACCATGTCCTTTCCAGCTCTACTTTCCTATGATTGATTCTATGTTACAAATTAGCGAACTACTTATTGTATTTTCTTGCATACTACATGCCCCGAAAATAAAACATGCTCTTTGCTTCTGGAAAGCAGAATGTAGAAAAAAAAAAGATTCTTTTCAGAATCATGACCACTGACAGAGAAAGACTTCCTGGGAACATAAGCATCTAGGAAGTGTGGTATCCCAAGAGGCAGTCGGGGTAAGGCAGCATAAACTTCCTTGTGTGTCTAGGCCACAGACCCTTGGAAGAGTGGAAGACAGACTGTTACTCCTTTACTGTAAATAGTTCTTAAAATAAGTTCCTGTAAAAAATAAAAAGTGTTGTTTCCACACTACAAGCCTCGCTGAGACGCAATGGACTGCATGCAGCAGCTCACTCACCCTCAGTCAGGTGAGCAGCTTTTTAGCTGAAAGCTACAGCCTCACCAGCAGCTGTGAATGAGTTAACACTAGACGTTGCCCTGCTGTCTGAGCTTGCTTATACACGAGCACAGAGGCTGCTCCAATGCACTGTAATTACAGCTGTGCTGCTCTAATTAAAACACCCCTCCCTCCTTACCCCTGGAACAGTACAAAAGTGCCCTACAAGCCCAGGGAGAAGTGGTTGCTATCTTGGTGGCCATGTGAGTAATAGTGTCATAGACTTCAGAGACGCTAGGGCTGGAAGGGACCTCGGAAGATCATTGAGTCCAGCCCCTCGCCCAAAGGGCAGGAAGTCAGCTGGGGTCATAGGATCCCAGCAAGATAAGCATCCAATTTGCTCTTGAAGGTGTTCCATGTAGGTGCTTGAACCACCTCCGATGGCAGGCTGTTCCAGACCTTGGGGGCTCGGACAGTAAAGAAATTCTTCCTTATGTCCAGCCTGAAACGGTCTAGCAGTAGTTTCTGACCAGTCGACCTTGTCATCCCTTGGGGCGCTCTGGTGAACAAACGTTCCCCCAGATCCCGATGGTCACCCCTGATAAACTTACAGGTGGCCATCAGATCACCCCTGAGCCTGTGCTTTTCCAAGCTAAAGAGCCCCATGGCTGTCTACTTGCTCTATTCCAACCCTGCCTCTATTCCAGCAAAGAAAATGCCAGCTTTTACTTATTTTTTGACTATGAAAAAAATAATAGAGCAATTCCTCTGTTGCAAAGAGCTCAGAAAGAACACAACAGGTCAAAATGTTTTTGATGCTATGAATTTCTGTTTGAATCTCTGGGTTTATGCTGTGAATCATGTATAGGCATTTTCACAGCTGACAGTGCTAATACTGTGTGGGAGCTGCATCACCCTTAAAAAGATCTTATGGCACGCTGGTTGAGAAGCACTGGGCTATAATATTTAAGGCAGACAGCCTCCCCTGACCCCTCTTGTTTTCAGTCCTCTGTATCCTGTGAACGCAGGAGGGAAATTCAGACCGAAACCCAGCTTCACATAGGTGCTTATGTGCTGCCCCGAGATAGGCACTTAAGTCCAGGAAAGAAAAGAGATTTAAAATTCAGTCCTTCCTGCTGGCAAAGACTTCCTCTGCTCAGTGTACTACTAACTGTTGTGATTCTGATTCTTGTGCATCTAATTGCCCATTTACCGTATATGGAACTTGGCCTTGTTCGTTCCACTCCCAAAACTGGATACCTGAAAGGCAACTGTCAAAGTCCCTGCCAACCAGCCAAGCTGGCTTACAAAATTAATGCGCAAGCCAGTTAGGTAAAGAGTCCAGCTGTCTTACTGATTCTGCCCTTCCACAATTTGGAGGAAAAGGTGCAGAAGGGAAACTAAGAAGCAAAATGCAGCAGATGAATGAAAGAGAACAGAACATTATGGCTTTTTACATTTGTGCACAGCCTGAACAGTATCGAACTTGGTTGTGCCAATATGAAAACTGCTACTTAACCGCTCATTCAACACACGTAACTGATAAGCTTTAGTGACTGAAATAGTAAAATAAATATCAATGCATTACTGAATTATCCAAATGATTTTAAGCAAAATTCATACACGAAGCTCTTAATTTAAACTATATAATGTCAATTTTATAGAAAACTTAGAATACAAATGATGCATTACATGTTACATGGCTAAGTAAGCCATATTATATAGCTAATGGGAAACGGCAGTAGTCAGTGACGGAAAAATAATTGTATGAGATATTCAGTTCCATCTAAGACGACATCAGATTTGCTATAAAATGTTAATCGTTACATAATTAACAGATATAGCTGCAGGCCTTTTATTTAAAATAATTCCGACGTAAGTTATCTAAACTGTGGTAAAGCCAAGCTGAACTTAAATTTTGCTAAAATACCAATGATAATATCATCACAATCTAAAATATAAACATATTTACTTTGTTGTAAATATATTATCAGCAAACAACACCTCACTGTTTACTTTAAAGCAATATATGAAAAAGAAAAAACTTGTCTCTAACATGCACAACTTGTCACCTTTGTTAAATGTCCACCCATTACTAATACCCTGCTTAGTTCTTCAGTTACATATTTAAATTTCATCAGCATCAGCATATATAGCTTCTGTTCAAGGACCACTGCCAACAACTAAGTTCTTTCCCAGCAATTCCAACCACTTGAGGTGGAACTAGCGAATAAAGGGCTAGTTTTTATTATGAGCATAAGCAGATCCTGGTTTGTAAGTCAACTGTCCCCAAAAAGAAGAGCTCATATAGGACAACTGCAATTCTATCTTACTTCTAAAACCTTATGAAGAGTAAGCTTTCCTAAACCAAACATAAGAAATAAAATTCAAGACATTCAAGCTATAACAATTCAAAACTTTATTTACAGGAGGAGTGAATGTTTGAAAACTATCTGTTTGCTCTCTATTGCACCCACAATTTGTTAAACTAATCCAATGCTAAGTAGCCTAATTTTCCAGTGACAAAAAGGGCGTTTATGTCAAACCACTGGGTACATTAAATTTCATAAGCAGAAAGCATTTTAACTATTTTAAAAACTTTTAATACAAGAGCTCTACGAACACAGCTAGAAAAAAAAAAAAATCTCAGAACTACCTTAATTTTAATTTTGAAACTTTTGCACCGACCTCCTACAACTGCCCAGACATAAAATGTTAAAACTACTCAAAAAGGTGGATGTTAATAACCACTCAAAGCTGTGAACTAGGTTCTATTTAGAAATCCATGATGTTTCCCTCTATATCGTCATTGATTTTGCTCTGTGCTCAAACTCCGGCCCCACTGATTTTTCACTTATTTAGAGGAAGAATCTGATGAAGATTATGGATGATGATGGTAACAATTACCACCTGTCACAGCACCGGTGACTCTCCACAGGTAAGAAAAACTATTAATAGTTAACACTAATAGCTTAGCTGAACAGGGCTTTTTGATGAAGCTCAAAAATCAGAACATTAACGTTTATCAAACTTGTAAACACTCTGTCTTCTGTGCCTAATTTTAAAGGGACACTGTAGACTTGAAATGGGGAAACTGAATATGTAGAAACAACCATTCAACATACAGCAGAAACACACTGGAAATATATCCCCACCTAAACTATCAGCAGTACTTACTAAAGATGTTAACATGTTGGTGTGGTTTTACATTGTCTTTCTAATAAGGTAAAAGCAAAGGAAAAATGTTAATTTTGAAGATTTTAAAAAAATGTATGCACGTTTTAGAACGTCTTGGTAACTGAAGAAACTCAGGGAACTATTAGAAATATTTTGCTGTCATTCAGAAAGTAATTTTTCTTCCTGTGCAAAAAAAGAAGTTGTACATTTGGGACTCAAACAGTGAAGTTCTTTTTCTTTTTATTAGGGAGGGGAGGCAGGGGGAAGGGTGAGGACATTCATTTTCAGGCAAGTTTGCTTCACATTAAAAAAGGAATATCAGACAATCCTCTAAGAAGTGAGGTTAAACATGAATATTCCATTACCCTTTCATGTTTGAAATCAGATTATTTTATTCACATCTCTCAAGAAGCACATTTCATGCCTTATTTACACCCCTTTTTGTCTTTAGCAGCCTATACATTAAATCATATGGCCGGCCTTTCCATTCCAAATTAAAAGATGGTAAAGGGAATGAATGTTGAGTAGAGGATGGTGACATAAAAATCCTGTAACATGATTATGGCTTTAGGTTTTGTCTTGTATTTCCTGATATGCCAGATAAAATAGTTGTATTCACCTATTATATACCCACACACACATTACAAATTCAATTAAAAATACAAATAAGGAAATGTATATGCTGCATAACTGCATTCACAAACTCTTGATTGCTCACAATACTCATCTCAAAAACTACACAGACCATGCCACAAGCATGAATCCACAAAATTGCTGCTAATGATGTTTTAAAACAAAAAATAAAACGTATATTTTCTCCTATCCCACAGGGAACAGAAGAAGAAAAGGTCAGCACTGAATCTGACATCAGTCCATGGGCTGGAAAATAATGAGATGCTGCAACTACTGTCAAACATTCACTTTTCAGAGAAAAACAGATGCATTTTTAAGTCTGTTATATATGTACTGTTCCCAAAAGAATCTGGGTTTGCACATCATTTTTATTACTATATTTACTACTAGTTTTTATTTCTTTGGGTATATATGTTACTGACCAGGTCCATGAAAACAAAATCTGCTCTCCATTATATACAAAAATGGTCAGAAATTTAATTACAACTAATGCAGGACACAGTACATTTTGTGAGTTAACAGGTGTCAGTTTTATATTGCTGAACTGCAGAAAATTGAAGACGCCTTCAAGAAAATATAATACTGACTATATCTTTTGATTTTAATCATCAGGCATACTATGGCTGCCTGGAGAACACTACACAAACTTAGTAATTTCCACCTGCCTCACATGCCTATTTCCTAAGATTAGGCTTCCCAAAGAACCCTAATGAAGCAGGACAGCATACATGCCGCAGACCTTCTCGGACTGGCTATGCACAAGTTGCGTTTTCCCTGGCAGTAGCACCCAGCTGAGAACCACTGAGGTAAACTGGGGCATCACAGCAGGGGTTTTCAATAGGGGTAATGACAAATTCAAAAGAAGCTGAGGAAGGATGACTCTTAAAAGGTTGAGAACCACTGCTATAAGGGACAGGACTAGGAAAAATGGCCTCAAGCTGCAGCAGAGAAAAATTCATTTGGAAATTGAGAACTTTCTCACTATATGGATGGTTACACAGACTGCCTAGAGAAGTTATGGAATCCTCATCCCTCCAAGTTTGCAAGAGCAAGGCGCCTATTCACGTACACTGAGGCTGCACTGATGCTCTGTAATTACAGTGCATCGGAGCAGGCTTGATTAATCGAGTCTGCCAGAGCGTAGTAATTACTGTGCTCCAGCAGAGCCCAGAGCCACATGTATCAGTGTCTCTGTGCTGAAAAATGGTGGCAGCGATGCTTTAACCAAGGCTCATTCAGTGGTGCCCCCCCCGCCTCCCAGCGCTCGTGTATAAACACCCACAGATACTTAACTGGGGTGGCTCAGTCAGCACAATCCTGCCTTGAGCAGGGGATAGATTAAAATCAGTGGTTTTCAGACTTCCTAAGGTCACCTAAAATCCTCTCATATTGCTTCTTTTACTGCATAACTTGTGGAACCCCTGATGAAATAACGTGGAACCCATGGGACACCATTTGAAATACCACTGAACTAAGTGACCTTATTATGTCCCTGCCAGCCCTACTGTTCTTTGAACATATGATCTTGAAAAGGAAAAGAGAACTCAATTTGTAAAGAGTTTTAGGGCAGTTTAAATAACTTAGAGATCTGGATATGGATCATTCTTTAAAAAATAACTTTAAGTGTATGCTTATATTTGTGTGCTTTTATAGATATATTTTTTATATATAGATATAGATATAATGTTATGTTTTGGGGCAACTCTTTAACACTAGCTGTGCAACTGGTTAAAGAATATTGTTTCTGTGTTACATCAGCAAATCAACATTTCCACCTAACTAGTAATGATAAAGCTGCCAAAGGACATGATTACAGCTATTAATTCTTGCATTTGTAGCATATTCTTCTCAAAACTCCATGACACCAGGGTAAGAGTTCTCATGAGGGTTTTCAGCAGACTAAATGGTAGGATGGAATGGGTAAGACTAGTTACAAATGGCTAGAGTGAAAGGAAGGTGGGCAATAACAAACATTTTTATAGTCAGTATAGATGCATTTCCCCTTGAACAGTAGTTTGTACTTTGAGTGCTATAAAAAAGCTCCAGAGAAGCAATTTGCCACATAGGCTTTAAGTTAGGGAGGGATGCCCCACTAAAATGGAAAAGGCAAGGTTTATGATGGTAATATTGCAGCTACCAAGTTACATTTTTCTGAGTGCAAGCTGCCAGTTCTGAGCCGATCTCTGGTTCATGCTGACTGCCAGAATTTTGGTCAAAATAAAGGCATGATTACTCAATGTGTAAATAAAAGCCAGCACACACAATATAAAGAAAAGCTGTTTGGACATACATATTACTCCAACTAACTCCAGTTAGGCCCCCAGTTCAAAACACAGTGAGAAAGACAGGATTTGTTATTTACAGGCAAGTTTAGTTGAAGGATCTTTCCTGAACCTAATCTGACAATGTTTCTCCCCGTGTGTCAAGGGTTGAGTTACAATGAGAATGGTGGTAACCTGAAGATCACTCCACCGTACCATAGTTCCTGCTTGAGCTGAAAGCTCTCCTCACAATAACATTAGATTCACCTAGTTATTGTTCAGTATGCCTTCAATATTCACACAGGTAATTTTCAGTGGTTGGTTCAAGATTGCCAGGTTGTTCCCATGGATATCATTGCAGCAACTGGATTTGCAGTTTAGTAGTACTGCACTAGGTTCACAAATATATATGACTACATCAGAAGAAAAATGAATTTGTCAAATATATAGGCAATACTGCTTCAGAAATGAGAATATTGCCCCACGAGTAGCTGTGACTTGACAATAATAAACTAATCTCTACATGAGACAAACCAAAAGATGCGGTAAACCAAAAGGTCCCTTTTCTTCTCCTCTTAAAAGTCAGTTGCAAACCTCGTTCTTGTCTTGGTAGGGTTTGGGACGAGGTCTTCAAATTTAGTAACAATGGTTTGTTTTGAAAATGTTATTTTAGGACGGCGCAGAACAGGAAACGTGGGTGAAAGTTTAAATGTGAGATACAGAGCTATGCTTCTATAAACTTAAATCAGAAAAAGTATTCAGTTGAATTGACCTGTTACAGCCCATTTGAAAACCCTGCACCCTGAGGAATACATTTGTCATCTTCAAATCCAGAACTATCTTGAAAAAA
>NW_017728928.1:14579302-14614331 GCF_001723895.1 Crocodylus porosus
TAGTTTGTACTTTGAGTGCTATAAAAAAGCTCCAGAGAAGCAATTTGCCACATAGGCTTTAAGTTAGGGAGGGATGCCCCACTAAAATGGAAAAGGCAAGGTTTATGATGGTAATATTGCAGCTACCAAGTTACATTTTTCTGAGTGCAAGCTGCCAGTTCTGAGCCGATCTCTGGTTCATGCTGACTGCCAGAATTTTGGTCAAAATAAAGGCATGATTACTCAATGTGTAAATAAAAGCCAGCACACACAATATAAAGAAAAGCTGTTTGGACATACATATTACTCCAACTAACTCCAGTTAGGCCCCCAGTTCAAAACACAGTGAGAAAGACAGGATTTGTTATTTACAGGCAAGTTTAGTTGAAGGATCTTTCCTGAACCTAATCTGACAATGTTTCTCCCCGTGTGTCAAGGGTTGAGTTACAATGAGAATGGTGGTAACCTGAAGATCACTCCACCGTACCATAGTTCCTGCTTGAGCTGAAAGCTCTCCTCACAATAACATTAGATTCACCTAGTTATTGTTCAGTATGCCTTCAATATTCACACAGGTAATTTTCAGTGGTTGGTTCAAGATTGCCAGGTTGTTCCCATGGATATCATTGCAGCAACTGGATTTGCAGTTTAGTAGTACTGCACTAGGTTCACAAATATATATGACTACATCAGAAGAAAAATGAATTTGTCAAATATATAGGCAATACTGCTTCAGAAATGAGAATATTGCCCCACGAGTAGCTGTGACTTGACAATAATAAACTAATCTCTACATGAGACAAACCAAAAGATGCGGTAAACCAAAAGGTCCCTTTTCTTCTCCTCTTAAAAGTCAGTTGCAAACCTCGTTCTTGTCTTGGTAGGGTTTGGGACGAGGTCTTCAAATTTAGTAACAATGGTTTGTTTTGAAAATGTTATTTTAGGACGGCGCAGAACAGGAAACGTGGGTGAAAGTTTAAATGTGAGATACAGAGCTATGCTTCTATAAACTTAAATCAGAAAAAGTATTCAGTTGAATTGACCTGTTACAGCCCATTTGAAAACCCTGCACCCTGAGGAATACATTTGTCATCTTCAAATCCAGAACTATCTTGAAAAAAGAGTGCATAAAACTGAAAGGTTTGAAACAAATATATTATGTAACTATGAGTTCTGGTCCATTTAATACCCAGTGTAAAGGTCAAATGTATATGTAAGTAAAGAAATCTTTCCTCAACTAAAAATCAATGTATTCTTCCTTCTATCAAAACCTTTATGTACACTTTAAAGAAATGGAGGAGGGGTAGCGGCTTGAAGATTTTTTGGGGGTACAGAAAGACAATCGCTGCAACCTCCTTTCTGGACTGTTTTGCAAAGCAAAGTGATTTGGGTTCTTTTAGTCTGCTCCAAGAAATCTGAGACAGCTAGTCAGGCTAGTGTAAAAGCAGCCAAGGGACTCTTCTGCAGAAGATCCCAGACTGTTTAGAGCAGTGGTTTTCAAGCTCTTTTAATCTGCGGGCCCCTCAAAAGTTTCAAAGAGGTGCAGACACTTTTGGAAAATTTCAATTTGAATTGAGGTAGATGCACAGGTTGAAAATCATTGGTTTAAAGAGTCAAATTCTGACTTGGACATCTGCCTTTGGGAAAACTACAAAGAGTCTTCTCTCTGACAACTAATCAGCTGACTCAGGACATTTTTACACATGTAAGTGCTGCAGCGCCAGGTGCGGTGACGCTTGCATTTGTATAAGCGGCAAAATGCGCCTCAGCGCTGAGCAAGTGGTGGCAGCACGCTTTTGCACTAAAACACACTGAAGGTGCTTTAGTTCAAAAGCACACCGCCATCATTTTCTGCGGGCTGATGTGCATTTTGCCACTTGTACAACTGCACGTGGAGCAGCACAGTTCACCTCAGCTCACGTGCAGAGCAGACTCAATTAACAGAGTCTGCTCCGGAGCAGCCGATCTTCAGCGTGTCACGGGAAAAAAGGCATGTGTTTAAATGCCCTCTACGTACAATCTTTTAGTAGCTGCCAAAGCATAGATCTAGACAAGGATCTGACTGGTCCATTATTCTGGTATTCCTCCTCATTCTCCAGGGAACTCCCCCGATAAATGGAACATCCGAGGAAGGCACGGAAACAGGTTTAAAAAACGGTTAGCCTATGTTTCAGGAGACTGAGAGGACGTTTGCTTCTGGTGCATTCTCTCTTTCGGCCTACACTCTTTTTTGAAAGTATTTGGGTTGTTTCCATAGACCTAAGGCCTCTGCAATGTGGACCAATGCTTTTCGTAAACTCCTAGTTCTGATAAGCGCTGTACATCACATTAGATCAATTAACATGAAAGGAGATGAAGATACTTCTAAATGAAAGGAGCTAGGGTCTTGTAGATTAGGTATGCTCAACCTCAGGGCCATGGGCCAGACCTGGGACACAGAGCGACATCCTCTGGTTTACAGGGCTCGCCAATCTGGAGACAGGAAAATGGTGTCAGTGTTAACTGATACTGTCCTGCTACCAACTTCCTGGACCCATGGGGAGCTGCCCCTAGGCCCTGAACAAAAGATCAGTGTGGTTTGGGATCCAGCTGACAAACTGACCTCATGCCACTTATCTGGTCCATGAGACCAGAAGGCTGGATGCCACTGTTTTACGTGGCTGGGTAAGATCTGCTCCTGTTGCCCAAAGGAACCTAATGGAAGCAAAAAAAAAAAAAGCCTATCAAGCCATCTCTGGCTGAAAGCAGTTGCAGGAGCTAGACAGGTAACTCGCTTCAGAGACCCAGCCAACAGAAAGGGTCTTGGTCTTCCCTGAATATTTTTCTTTCCTTCTGGTTCCTTATGGCCTGTAAGGGATAAAGGAATCCTCTAGTAAGTCTGTGTACTGGAGTGTGGCTAGTAACACAGGAAGGCCTACGTGGCCAATTGCTTTTACTTTTGTAGTTACCTTATGCTTAACTGCAAAGCTATTAATAGCACCACCTGCTGGAGACAGAAACAAATAAGCTCTGGCTGAAATGTCAGATGTATGCAAGAACCTAAAATAAATCTACTTTAGTTTTTGTTTTGATCCTAAATATTCTAGATCCTGTTTATATACAATAGTGTAAGAGTTGCAACCTGTAACAAGAACAGGTTTCAGCATAACTGAATTTAAAATTTAGTTCTTTCTTGTTGCAAGTTCACTTGTTATGTGTGATAGGAAGGCAGCACTTGTTTTGCTCCTGTTACTAACTGCTGTAGTGTTTTCACCTCCCTCTCTCTCTCACCCTGTCAGAGAAGCAGGGGAAAAGGACAGAGGCAAATGTATACACCAGAGTAGACTGATTTAATATTAGGTTGATTTAAAATCAGCAAGCCAAAAGCCCAGTTTAAATAACTGATTTTTATCAACTTTCCCAATGTGTGCATGTATGTGCATAGGCATGTATATATAGGTGTGTGCACGTGTGTATGCGCATGTATGTGTATATGTGCGCATGTGTGTATTGTGTTATAGTGTTATATTGCCCAATGAATATAACGATCAAAACACTGATTTACAACTAAATGCAGTGTTTACAGTAATGTTGGTATATCCATTTCCTAGGCACATAAACTCTATTTTTTAAAATATGTAGTTTAACATATTTGGATTGTTAGAAATCATACATTTTAGTATGCTATACAATTCTGAGATATATTATTTCTTATTCAATAGATGATTAACTTTTTGCTCATATTTGTAATACGCTACAGTAAGATGGCAATTTGAATTTAATTAAACACACAAAACTAGCCCTTCAAATTTATTAAACAAAACATTGATAGGCGAGAAGCATTTTTCATAGCACTGCTTCACTTGGGCTACCAGGCTTTGCATCTCTTTGTTGTACTGCTTACTTTTGGCACACACTTTTCCTTTCCCAATGGTACAGAACATTTCTTGAAAATATTCCCAAAACGGTCTTTTTTGAGACTTGAAGACATGGCAGTTTTTTCCTCCAGTCTCCAGGTGTTGAAATCAAGACTAGTTTATGCTCAACAGAATATTGTTCTTTTTCCTGCACTGTCTCGAGGCCAGCGCTGGTCCTTTCTGTTGCATGCACTGCTCGCTACTGTGCTCCCTCTCCCTCCTCCTCCTCCACCACGACATAACCCACTGGACCTTTCATCCCCACCACCACCCTCCCCAACACACCTCCCCCTGCTACCAGTTCCTGAGTTCTGCTATTGTAACCCCGTGGCCTTATGTGCTGCAGTGTTTTAGTTTAGAGATGTGGATAGAGCACTTGAGAAGTTAGTGCTTACTTCCCTCTACATATGCAAAGAAACTAAAAAAGGCCATGTAACTGAGGTACCCAAGACCCATTCAGAAGCAAGGGGTTGATAGTGAATAAGCAGATGGTTGTTCCTCCAAGAGCTGGAGAATAAGCCTCTATTCTGGATGCAGAATCATAAATATACATAATCCGAGAGAAGAGCTGATCAGAGCATAGGTATAAAGAATGGAACAGGAGTTTGATACCATCAAGGTGGGCTCGGGGGATAATCTTAAATCAAGGAGTACACAAAGGGGCTGCTGGAGTCAGATGCCAGGTTCCAACCCTTGAGATGACGTGGTTAATTTTCTGCATCCAGGAGTATAGACTCTACATCCCTTGCAGGGTCAAACCCCTAATACAGGGGTGGGCAATTATTTTGGTTGTAGGGCTGCTTAATGAGTTCTGGTGAGCTGTCGAGGACCTCAAGGATAGCCCTGTCCCCTGGTCACCATCTTGGGATGAGAAGTCTGCCCCCTAACCCCTGACCTTTGCCACTGGAAGTACCTCCCCTTGCCCCCAAATGGACTCCTTTTGGGATGGAAGGCTTGCCATTTTGGAATCGGAAAAAAAAAAAACCCACCCAAAAAACAAAAACAAATCATACCCTCAAAATGCCCACTATAACATATTTTAAATTTTATTACAAAAAATATTGTCATGGTTCATGTTTCTGTACTGTATATAGAGATGATTGCATAACAACTCAAAAATAACGTCTCACCCCTGGATATTCAGTGTGAGGGATGTGGGGTGTGGTTGGGGGTGCATATGTGAATATGGTAGGGTGTTGGGGGGTTGTGAGGGGGTATGGTCGTGTGTGTGGGGGTGTAGGGCATGTGGGGAGGCTACGGGGGCAGGGTGTGGCTTTGTGGCATTTGTGGGGTGAGGGGACCTCCCCACATACTCCCTCCCATGGCGCACAGCCTCTGCTAGCAGCAGCAGTAGCCGGCTCCATTGCACAGGGCTTTCCCTAATGGCATGAGTGGCGGGAGCTGCATGTGCGCCGTGGGGAGCCGTGCACGACAGAGGCGGGCCAGCTTGACTGCGCTCCTTGCCACCACGTGCAGCGCTGGCCAGAGATGCGCACCACCGGGCAGCAGTGCCTGCACAGGGCACAAGCACCCTGAGCGCATGCTGCTTCTGCCGCCACTGGCAGGGGTTCTGCCCTCCTGGCAGCTGCAGTTCCCCCCTACCCCCGCTGCTTCCCTACCTGCTGCTCAGAGCAAGTGGGACACCAGGAAAGCCAAGCAGGGTCCCTGGCAGCTGCAGCAGTGTCCCCACCCGGAAGCTGTGTGCTGGGTGGGCCGTGCCCTTCCACCCATGAGGGCGGGAGCAAGGTGCATGGGCTGGGTGGGGTACAGTTAGTTGGTGGATGCCCACCGGCTGGCTGAAACTGCCTGGCAGACCAGATCTGGGCTGCGCACCGTATTTTGCCCGCCCCTGCCCTAATACATGAAACAGACCCATTTACTAACCTTTGCTTGACCCGTGAGAGTGATTATCCTAGACTGTGAGGGATTGCAGACAGCAACATGAATTGGTGCCATATTTTTAAAGCTTGACTTCAAAAGTTACATGTTTTCTCCCTCGTTCTTATATAGAAGAAAAATCAGCCTTCAGCTCCAGAGTTTTTAATAGAGGCTCAAGGACAACCTACTATATTTAAATTTTAATAGATTATACCAAACTCATATCTTAGCCTATGTCCTATTCAATTTAAACTTGATTTTAAGCTAGTTTATCTTTAAAAAAGAAAAATAATTTTAATTTAAATTAAAAAAATATCAAAAGAAAACCTGATTTAAATAAAAAAAAATCCAATTTTACTTTTTTCATAGTTTCATAGTAGCTAGGGTCAGGAGGGACCTGATCAGATCATCTAGCCTGACCCCCTGCCACAGGCAGGAATGAATGCTGGGTTCACAAGACCCCAGACAGGTGATCATCCAACCTCCTCTTGAATTCGCCCAAGGCAGGGGCGAGGACCACTTCCCGGGGAAGTCGGTTCCAGATTCTGGCTACCCTATCTGTAAAACATTGCCTCCTGATCTCTAACCTAAACCTGTTCTGCATCGGCTTATTATCATTGTTCCTCATCAGCCCAGGTGGTGCTGGGGAGAATAGGGCTCTTTCTATTTGCTGAAGAATCTTCCCTGATGAGTTTGTAGGCAGCCACCAGGTCCCCCCTCTGCCTCCTCTTGCTGAGGCTGAACAGGTTCTGGCCCCTCAGTCTCTCTTCGTAGGGCCTGTCCTGCTGCCCTCTCACCAAGCGGGTGGCCCTCCTCTGAACTCTCTCCAGGTTGGCCACATCCTTTTTAAAGTGCAGCGCTCAGTACCGGACGCAGTGCTCCAACTGCGGCCTGACCAATCTCGCATAGAGGGGGAATATCACCTCTCTGGACCAGCTTGAGATGCATCTTTGGATGCATGACAAGGTATGGCTGGCCTCGCTGGCTGCAGTCTGGCATTGGTGGCTCACGTTCATCTTGGAGTCAATAATGACTCCAAGATCCCGTTCCGCCTCAGTGCTTTCAAGAGGGGAACTCCCCAGTCTGTATGTATGCTGTGGATTCCTTCTCCCAAGGTGCAGCACCCTGCATTTGTCTACGCTGAACCGCATCTTTTCTCATCTGCCCACTTTTGTAGTCTGTCTAAATCTATTTGCAGCCTCTCTTTCCCTTCACGTGTGTCCACCTCGCCCCACATCTTAGTGTCATCACCAAACTTGGACAACATGCTTTCAACCCTCTCGTCCAAGTCACTCATGAAGAGAGACCTTGTTTCCCCTAGCACCCCCTGGCATAACAAGGAATAATGGCCACAAGTTGTTGGAGAGGAGGTTTAGATTAAACATCCGTAAGAACTACTTCACAGTTAGGGCAGCCAGGACCTGGAACCAACTTCCTAGGGAAGTGGTGCTGGCTCCTACCCTGGGGATCTTTAAGAAGAGGCTCGATGCCTACCTGGCTGGACTCATCTGAGTCCAGTTTTTTCTCCCGCCGAGGCGGGGGCTCAGACTTGAAGATCTACAAGGTCCCTTCCGACCCTACTTCTATGATTCTATGTTAAACAGTGTGGGCCTGAGGACCGAGCCCTGGGGGACCCCCCTGCTCGCATCTTGCCAGGTTGAGTACGACACGTCCACTACTCTCTGGGTGCACCCCATCAGCCATTTTTTTTAACCCATCCAATTGTGTAGGCATCAATGGCACAGTCACCTAATTTGTTGATGAGCATGGGGTGAGAGTCAGTGTCAAAGGCCTTCTTAAAGTCTAGAAAGACTATGTCTACACCGACACCATCATCCAAGGATTTAATTACTTGGTCATAAAAGGCAATCAGGTTGGTCAGGCACGACCTCCTTTGATGAACCCATGCTGATTGCCTCTGAGCATGATCTCCCCTGCTGGCCCCCCACAGATGTGCTCCTTGATGATTCTCTCCAAGATCTTCCCGAGCACTGCAGTGACGCTCACAGGCCTATAGTTACCTGGGTCCTCCTTCCTCCCTTTCTTAAAAATTGGGACCACATTAGTTAGTTTCCAGTCCCACAGCACCTGGCCAGATGACCACGAATGCTCATACAGCTGGGCCAAGGGCTCCATAATGACCCCTGCCAGCTCCCTCAACACCCTTGGGTGGAGGGCATCTGGACCTGCAGATTTTAAAATGTCCAGCCCTTCCAGAAGATCCCTAACTACATCTGCACTGACCCAAGGCCTGACAGAGCTACCCCCAAGATTGTCCCTACCTCTGGTAGGAGGGATGTCCCCATCCCTGTTCAAGAAAACAGAGGCAAAGAAACTGTTAAAAATATCAGCTCTCTCATGTGGTGTAGCCACAAGATTACCATTTTAGTCTTTAATTTTAAAAAATTATCTATTTTTATCCACCGTCGTATACTCCTTTGTGACAACTGCTGTTGCAGACTGGTAGGCAACTAAGATTACGAGAGCCAAACTGACAAATCTCAGCTGGGAACACTGGCACAGCAAAGTAGCCAATGGAAAACCAAGGCACAAGAAAATGAAAAACCAAAGCTCTGGTTCAAGGCAAGATATAGTTAGCCTCATATTATTTAAAGCTATGAGCTTTTTAATTGGTTATGCTGTAATAAAGTGTGAGCTTTATTTTGGGGTTTGGATGTATTTTCTGGATACCCTTCTCCATAGCAAGTGAGGACAAGTATTTTTATTATATGTTCATAGGACTGTTTTTCTTACAGTCTACCCAGCTTGTAACCCCGAAAGACTTTCCATTTCGTACAGTTAAGATGCAAGGCATTCTTGCTGAAGGGACTTAACTAAAGCCAATATTTTTTTCTTTAGACTTTCAAGAGAGGAGATGCAATGGCTTACAGAGAGCCTTCTGCAAGGCTCAAATTTTCCCAGGCTTTCTTGGGTTGAGGACAATACTGAGTGTTGGTGAATAGCAAGCAGTTTGGCAACAGAGCTTAGAAATGTCTCTGGCATTGAATAATTGTGTATATATATATTTTTTTAAGTGTTTACACCTCCAACAGACTTTTTAGAACAGGGTTCCCAATCTTCTACTTGGGTCCCATTAGTGAAGCCAACTTCTGCTCGACTTGCAAACACGGCCAACCCCACTTTCAGGCCAATCCCATCCAGGAAAATAAAGTTTCTGGAGCTTGGGATCCCATAACATTCAGAGGGTGGCCCCTAGTTTGGGAACTGCTATTTAGAATCTTAAATCAAAAGTGTGTATAAAAAAACCCTTACTCTGAACATGAGAGATATTATGGAGAATCTCTTGACAATAAGTCCAGGGTTCAGTTTATGTAGTTATATTTTTCTACAAACTTTAGAACCAAAATAGATTAACCTGCTTCCTCAACTACAGACAAAAGAAGTTAGAGGATCACATCCTAGGTGCACAGTATTGCAAGAAATAACAGTATGCAAATAAATTACATTAATTTAACTGATGTGATGAGGCAGAGCCATTCTTTGATTTCTGCAAACTGGGCAATAAATGATGAACCTGAGCTACCTGAAAATCGACAGAAAGCAAAGGTATAACTATCCTCTGATGTTCCTGTAACCCTCTTGCTCCATTCCTGAACCTTCTTCCTTTTCACTACAATGGGATACAAATTCAAGCAAGTATTGTTATTCGAAGGGGAATGTTGATTTATTCTGACAATCTAAAAGCCCCTCCATGTCAAAAGGAAACATAAAAGAAGAAATATAAGTTATAAAAACTAACTGATCTATTTAGTTTTCAAAAAGAAACAGCAGGGAAATACTGAAATACTTTCGGTCCACTTCCAGGCCACTGAGCACAAATGGAGGGCACCCCTCCACACACTCCTATGGGATGCTCCATCCACCCCACCATCTCAGCGGTCAGGAGCTGGGCCTAGTACCTTGAAGCATGTAGAAAAAAAGTTTAAAACTGTGTCGACAGCCGAATTGCTGATTCTCTGAATCTGCATTGAATCTTCAGATGCTGATTCAGCTGAATCAAAAATCGGGACAGTGATCCAAATCAACAAACCAAATAACTGTCCCCCGATTTCGGCTGAATCCGAATCTGAATCCAAAACTAATATGGGCTGTTTTGCATATTCCTAACAAGTACCTATTCCAGACTTTGAAGGAATGGATCTCTCCTGAGAAGATAAGTTACATAATCTCCCATATGAAATGGGGAAAGTAAAAACTACCTTTTACTTCCTCACCAAGTAGCTACCAGGAAGAAAGAGAGGAGAGGAAACGTGTGTGTTAGACTGTTCTCATATACTCTAATCCCAGCTACCAGAAAAAGGAATCCCTTCATACTGCCACTAAAAAAGCGAATGGGCAACCTGGGTAGGAAGTCTGTTTTGATTTAGTAAATCTATTTTGGTTTAGTAAATTTTCCCATGGTTTATTTTTCATCATGCTGCTGACAGTTTTAAAACAGAGAGAACAAAGGCAAGTATACAACAAAGGCCACAGTACAACTTTTTGGCCTAGGTATAATTTATATACAAAAAACTCAGATAGAATATTAATGTTTAAAAGACACGCACTCAGAAGCTAGAAGATTCCCATAGTTAATGCTGCTGCGTAATGAACGTGGATCATTTTTAAACTAATATAATGGAATCCTGATCCTTAAACAAATGGCACAAAGAACTTACTAATGATAGCTAACAAAAATCCAACACTTTTTATTTCTGATCTCCACCCCCCCCCCCCGCATAAGATATGCAGGAATATGGGTTAGGTGAAGTATTGATTATGCTGAGAATTAGGAGGTAGGAAGGGAGAGAAGATACCCTGGGAGGTAGTTGCTGAGCTAAAACTTTTTAAAAATTTGGTCTTCATAAATATTTCCAAATTCAACTTCTATATGCAAATTTGCTAATGCATTTGCTTTCTTCTACCAGAAAGAAGGAAGCAATTGCACATGTTTAACTTGACAATACTTTTATTTAATATAGGTAAAAACGCAGTACTCCTTAAAAAGTGTCTTTATGTCAGTCTCTACAAATAACCAAAAGGCATGTTTACACAGACAAAGAGCTCAGTAAGTCTCTTACCTGATTGGGTCTTACTGGGATGAGGCTGTCCACCTGCTCCTTGCTGAGGAGGAGGACTTGCTCCTGCTTGTCCAGTACCTTGTACTGGGCTTGCGCTGGTCAGGGTCCCAGTAGGCAGTGGCTGACCTCTCTTTAAGAGCTGCTTCTGTTCTTGCTGGCGGAAGCGTGGAGGCACCTCACGAGGCAGGTAACGGGATGCAGCTGGCTGCTGCCCATTAGCAGATGCACGCTTGCCATTGCTGCTGTTGGTAATAGTGCTGGTGGAAGTACTGGTACCGGTACCGGCAGGCTGGGGCTGGCTTAAACTGGTCTTAATAGATTCTGGCACTGTATAAAATAAACATACATTTATTTAATCCAGGGGAGAAATAAGAATTAACTGCTTTTAAAGGCAAGAATAAAAAACCAAACAAACACTGAGTTTATAACCCGCCTTTCAGATACACCACAAAGCAAAACAAAATGAATAAAGGAACTTCTAAGGCAGCAAAGTAGCAAACACATTCATTTTAGGAAGAAAAAGTTTATCAAGTTTCTGCTGAGTGATAGTGCTGTATAAAATAAACAATGTGATTCTTCATATCCCAACACTGTGGAAAACAGCACAACTCCAACAGAAAGAATAAATGGGGTAGAACTAAATTCACTTTACTAAATACTTTGAGACGTATTTAACTCTAACTCCCACATTACAGCTTAAAAACATAAAATTCTGCTTGAATGGAACTCATGCACTAGACTAAAAAATCACTTATTATTTCTCTATACAAGAGTGCACAATCTACAATATTTTTCTGAACAGAAATAACCCTGAAGTATAGTAGCTCAAAAAGCATTTAATTCATAGAATCATAGAGAAGAATCATTCCTATCCAAACCTTTCTATATAAATCCACTGCCTAATCTATTAGCAAAACTACACTTAACCCAGACACACCCACGAGATGTAACATCCTAATCTGCCACAGGTAAAGCAGGACCATGACAGCCAACATCCTGCTGCTGCAAAGGTTATTTAAGAAAATCTTGAGAGATACAAGTAGAAGGACCACACCTCTTTTTACTTGCATTTGTGACATCCCAATGGGATTTTCTTTGTGACCCAACCTTATTCAGTAATTTTATCTAATTTATTCTTTCTCCATGAACCACTCACCCAGTCACACAAAAGGCAGCTGTGCCTCATGAAACAAAAGTAGACAATCATTATTTTCAATAACTATTCTTTATGGCAGTGGACTTTTTGGTTGTGCTTTCCAGGTGGTCTGTCCTCCACCCCACAATGCTATCCAAAAACCAAGTTCCAACCCCCTCTCTCTGCAATATGAAGCTGGTATGCAGTTTCAGTGGCTCATGCCCCCAGGTGTCCAGTCCTTGCTTGCTGTGCTGTGAGACTTGCAGAAAGCTACTTAATAGAGATGCAATGCTTCCCATATGGACTAGGGAATACTGGTGTGAGAAAGCTTTACATTGGTGTGCCTGGGTCCACATTAGATGTACTGGCATGTCTTTGAGGTGGTTAGCTGTGTTAGTCTCCAGGGTGTCCCTCATCTTGTGCCTGACTTTAGATTAACTAACTGAGAGTGGCCTGAGCTTCCATAGGCCACAACAGCTTTGCCATATAAAAAGTCTCTCGAGAACTCACTGGACTGCTATTCTTCCACCTCCACTTCCTCAGGACCTAGAAGCTGGTTTTGGTGACTCAGTCTTTGGAAGAGGCCAATGAAGAAGACCTCATGGAATCACTGTTATAACACCCAGCCTTAGTGTACAGGGGGTGGAAGGCCCATTCTTGCAAGGGTTTGGCTCACGGGGTCACCCGTGCATCCCCAAAACATTCTCTTACCACAAGTGAGTTCTGTTGGAGGATGCCCCCCTACCCACTTCTAATTTTATCATTAGGTCCTGGTCCCACTAATACCCCACACAGGCCCCCGCCTTCCCCTTTCAGTATCTAGGCAGTTGGCTTCCCGTAAACCTACATATGTACTCAGACTCAACACTATCCACTTCCTTCCTCTCGTATCTTACCCCAACACCAAGCACTAGCACTAGCACTGTCTGCCACTTGTGGATGATGAGGACCCTGGTTAAACAGTCTTTACTTCAACCTGGTCCCACCAGTTATATACCGGAAACCTCTGCATGGTGCCATGAAGACAGACTTCTTACTGGTGTGACTTTCAGCATCTCCCAATGTTTGACCATCCTGCGGAGAAAGAGGGATGCTGGTACACCCCTAGTAAGAGGAAGTCAGGCTGGGTAGAAGAGGGAGTTGGGAAGGAAGCCCAAGTTTCAGGTTCTCCAGAAGCTCATGCTGGGGTTCTGGCTGCCCTTCCCCTTCACAAGCTCATTTTTGCATGCCCCACACGAGGCCCCACAAAGTTGCAAGACCTCCTCATTAACCCTCTTCCTTCACACTCCCTACATCCAGTAAAGACCTAGTGTGTACGTGGTGGCGGGGAGGTTCACCAACAGCATAGGAGGAAGAAGTTCCCTGATCTTAGTTCCGGTCTCCAAATCTGGCTCAGCTTGCAACAGCTCAGAATTGGAACTGGAAGGAAAGTTTGACTGTTTCAGCTTCCAGTTGGAAGATGCCTGCTACAGCCATAATCTGCCAGAAGTTTACTGTGAAGATCTGCCACAAAAGACATCCATCCTCTCCAGATATTCCAGATGGGCGACAGTTTATAAAGGGAAGTGTAATAAAACTAAAATCAGATGAAACAAGGGAAAATACTTTGAAGGGAGAAATTCTGTACTAGCAGAGAGGTTCCTTAAACAACAACAAAAATATCTTTTCCATAAATAAGTGCTATGGTTCTATGATTTTTCAGTCTACTAATAAGAGCTTTAGGAAAGTCTGCATGGACCAGGTTTTACATCTCATTTACACTACCACTGTGTTTTTGGTTTCAAGAGGTAAAGAGGAAAAGGAAGAGACAGATGCTGTATTTGGAAGAGAGAAAGAAAAAGGGAAAGCAATGGGTAAAAACAGAAGACAAAAAAAAAGTGGCAAAGGGAGAAAAGCAGAAGGTTCTCAAACATAGAGGTTTCCTTCCACCATTACAGACTGTTGGTGAGCTATTCTCTGTGCTACTGCTAGCTGGCAGATAACACCGTAAGACCATCACACTCCCCCCGCTCAACTCCCTCTTCTAACTAGAAGTTAAATTCTGTGCTAAACTATCGTTATGTTAACTACATATCCAAAATGTAGATTAATAAGAGTTGTTGCCTCCTCATTTTTAATGAGGGGTTGGCAGATGAGGAAGGAAAAAAAAAGAGAGAAGAACTGATTCCCCATTCCCTCACTTCCCCAGTTCTATCTGAAAACACCCTCCAAAACCCAAGGAAACAGATTTATTATAGCCCAAGAGCAAAAACAGTATTGCAGGCTAATGCTGAACCAGGACCAACACATCAGCAACTGTTGGTGAAACTGAATCTGTGCGCTGTCACTGCTGCTGTAGAAACCAAGAGTCAAAACAGTGACCATGAAGTCTGGCAGTAGAAGAGCAGGGGAAGTTGAGAGAGGAGGCAACATCAAGTCTGGCAGGGTCAGAGCAGCTCAACTAACAGAAGAACACTTTACGGTCCTGTGTACAGCTCCATCGTCAATCTGCAAAGATGTCTCAGGAAGTTGACAGGCTATGCAACCAGGCAGGCATGTGTAAAGTAGACCTCTACAAACCTGAAGGACCAGGACCAGGACCAGGACCACAAAGTGACCTCTTTTGTTGATGTCTCCAGCCTGAATGTAAAAGACAAAGATCCAAAAGCAAAGAAAGATGCAAGTCAACATCTCTGAACATTCAAAAAAAACTTGATCTAGCAAATAAGAAGGAAAAGGAGGTCACTGTAATAAAAGACAATGAGAAACAAGATCATTCTAAGACTGAAGTTCACTCTGGGTTCGCTTAACAGTGACCTTCAGAAATATCCAGGTGGACTCCAGCACACATTGGCTCCTTCAGATAATCCACTGAAATGCACACAAGAGCCACTTTCTTAAAGCCCTAGCAGGAGAAGATAAGCTCTAGCAGCAATCCAGGTCTCAAAGTCTAGCATTTACATCACTTCAATGTAAATGTCCTGGGACCCCAAACTCTCAAGCCATGCGAGCTTACAGGAATGAATTCAAATGCTCTTTTTCCCTTGTCTTTTCCAGAGCTGTGCATTTCACTTTTCATTGCTGTAAACGGCATGGCTTGAGATTTTGGGTCCTGGAACCCTGTTTTAAGTGATGTTTGCGGTGAAGCTCTATCACCCACTTCTAAATTTGACTTATCCATTGAGCAGTGCTTTTCTGAGGTTTGAATTAAGATGACTGAAATTCGCTGCCTTCTTTTTCCTTCAAGAAAACTTTCAGAAAAGCTGTCATTTATGCATGTAAATGACAAGGATCTGAAGAAGCTTCCTCTGCTAGATGGAAAAATGGTGAAGAAGGGCTACAGCGTGGGGAATATTCTCCAGGAAGTAATGAAGTGTTTTGAAAGGCAACAGACTGATGCCGCTGTGAGAAACATAACTTCTTGTGGACTGATGGACTGGATGCTCAATAACCTCCAACGGAGTACTAACTCCTCCTCCCTCTCAAGTCACTTTGACTCAGCCAAAATGCCCAAACCAGTTCTCTGCTGAAGCAAGAAGCAAACACATTTGCAAGTGACAGCACTGTATTGAATTCAATAGGCTGTCGTACACAAGATGGGCAAGGTCATCAATAAAAAACATTTTTAAAAGAAAGGACTAATTTATTAAACATTTCAGCAGGGTTTAAAAAACATACAAACCAGGTGATCGCTGTTAGAGAAATAAGCCTGTTACCAAGGATACATGAAAGTTTGAGCTGCAGGGTGGAAGGATAAGCAAATGGAAGGCAGAAGCCAGGGATGATTGAAAGCCTTCCTAGGAAAGTACCAACATTGTGATTTTTGATAGAGTACTGTCCCTGAACAGTGCTATATGAATCCATAATCTAAATTTTACTTAAGACTACCATTAACACACAACTCACGGGCTCCCAAGGGATGCAGGGATCTGGAGCATCTAGAGGAAAAGATGATCCCAGGGGCTGTGGTTGTCTCCTTTTTTTCTTTAAGTGAAGAAATCAGCCCTGGTTTCCAGTCCTTTGCATGTAAAACAAGCTCTGCACACTTAGCTCTCCTCAAGCTCCCATGTCATTAAGCACTCAGAGCTGTTAGTGTCCTGCTGTTGACATGTGGGGGTAAAGATGGGCTCCTCCCTACTCCTTTATTTAGGTTGAAGGGGGACTTGCCCAAGCTGAGGCTATGATGCTGTGTCAGGAGGGACGCTATGTTTGAGGGTGTTTTTGAACATGGAGCCAGGCTTGTTTGAACTTCCCATACGTCCTGTCTATGTTGGTATTTTTATTCTAAACTTCAGTGTACTGGCAGGGCAGTGCCAAGGTGCCAGTTCATAAAAGGTCTTGCCCTGGGTAAGTCATCCTGGTAACTTGCACTGGTGCCGGCTGTCTTTACCAGATGCATGTCTGTTCTGCTCCATCCATGTCCAGACAAGGCCTGAATCTGTGCCTGTTGCATCAGCGAAACCCTAAAGCAGGTGTGTAAAAATGATGTCAGGCCAAGGGCTGTATGTTGTGCACCCCTGCCCCAAAGGCTGACAGAGTCTCTGAACAAGGAAAAGGCTCCGTTGAGGACCCAGTTTGCCTAGTATAAGTATCTCCTCAGAAGCAGACACAGGCCCAGCAGGCTGCAAAACTGGCTTGCAAGGCATCCCTTAGAGCTGTAGGTACCAAACATCTGGACCAGGTCTCTCCAGGGGTAAAGACAGACTGAGAGAAACTGCCCAGGAATGGATTACCTTGTCTGGCACTAATGGCACTTTCCATTCCTGCTGGCTGTGGGGAATGGAAAGTGTAGTGGTGTAGCTCTGCAGATTATTTCTAGCATTGCTAGCAACCTCCTTCCACTACAGGGCCCTTGCTAGTGGTAGCTAGTGGTGCAGGAGATTTTGCATTTTCATGGGTGCCCTGGGAAGAAAGGGCAGGTTCGGCTGTTGTTGGTACAGCAGCAGGGAAGAATAGGAAAGGAAAAGGAATATGCTGGGTAGTGAGGCCCCTTTAAAAAAAAAAAGATGCATTTGTAGTCTGGCTGGAGCTAGCCATTAATAGATTTTTCATCCATGAGTTTATCTAGTCCCTTTTTTGAACCTGCTATCCTATCTGCCTCTACCACCTGTCGTAATAAATTCTACAAGTTAACTACACATTCCATAAAAAAGTACTCTCTCTTGTTAGTTTTAAACCTCCCACCTACTTGCTTCTTCTGCTGGAGGTGGCTTATCCTCCTACAATGAAAACCCCGCGGAAGTGCAGGTAGTTTTTCTTCTTTGTTTAATCACAAAAATGTTAACTACAAAATCGTGACTTATCTGAAACTGAACCTAGACGTTTCAAAGCCAGGTCACATTCTGGGTGTCCTCCCAGGCTCTGACATGTTTGGAAACAGTTTATACATCAAAGGAATTTTGCAAGCTGTTTTAATGACTAAGTGCTGCTTCCACACACAAAAAGAAAGGTGAACACATTTGAGCCTGATAGAAATCATCAACACTCCACTTTCCACCACTTTAACCAATAAATCTACTTTTCATGTTGAAGGCTAGATAACTTCGCCTATGCATACTGATGCATATTTTTGAACTAAAATTAATAATCTAGGGTATCAAGAAAATATGTTAAGAATTCCTAATAGGTCTCAGTGGAAAGCAAATGCATCTGTTACGTCTTTTCCAAATTCCAGTACTCAGCCTTCAAAACAAAACATTAACTATTCTATTTAAAAACCTCTATGAAATGCATCAAAATGCCATTGAAAGTGTGAAAAAAAAAAAATCAGTACATTCAACATTTACAAGAAAATGGTTGTATTTTTTACAGCTCTAATACTTTTTTTTTGGTTTTACCAAAGTTCCCACATGACCTAAAATATTTATCTTGTTTTAATGCATCTTTCTGCTTAACTGTAGATTTTGCCATTCTAGCTGACCTTTAAGTAGTTTACATGAATTAAACTGATTCTTTCACTTGACTACAATCAGTCAGGAAATGAATTTCAGGCCAGCTCTTTACAGAAGACCTGCTATTGGAAAAACATGGCTTCTACTTGTTAACAACAGACTCAGTACAGACAGCCATCAAATGTACTGTGCAGAGAGCATGAAGCAGGTCATGGTCCTTCCACCTGCCACTCTGACTTGTGAGCTTTACCTGTACTTGGAATTTATATCAGATGCTGGGCACTGCCTCAAATTTGAAAAAGACAAAAACTGATTAGTTTTCTAGCTTTGCTGGCTTGTAATGCATCAATGTGCCAACAGCATTATTTTAAGTTTTGTACAAACTATTCCTTTACAGCACCCTTGTACAGACTCCCTTCAAAAGTCTTCCTATGAAGTAAACATTTTATACAGATGGAAAGTAAATGCAAAGATTTAAGAGCTTGATTTTCAGGTGTGGCAAACTGCTTACCAACTCTGAGCTAAGCTGCAGGTGCATAAATGTTTCTGAAAAATCAAGTTCTACGGGATTCGCCCAAAGTCGCACAATAATTCATGGACAGAGCAGAGACTACGGCTCCCAGGCTCCCTCACTAGTCATGAATCTGCAATAAGGCCCTATCTTTACTGGAGGAAGAAAAGTTTGTAAAGGAATTACCATTGATAAACCAGGGCAGGGCTGCCCCAGCTTCTGAGAGGCTAGAGACCACACCTGCACAGGCTCTCCCAACACACAAGCTGTACATATTCCCCGGGCCCTCTTGCTGCACAGGCGTTTCTAGCATGGGCTCCCCAGCCACATGGAAGAGGTGGAAGGAGCCCAGAGATGTCAGTGGCAGCAGCGACGATGGGGAAGTGACGATTAGGCAGGAGCCTGGGGCCCATAAGTTAACCCGTCCTGGGCCGCACGTCAACCTGCTGACGTGTTAAAAATTAACTGCCGCTTTGTCCACATTGGAATTTTATCACACTTAAAAGAGCCTTTTCTTCTAACGTGGAAGCGGCCTAACAAAAGTTTCTTTGGGAAAAATTCAACATCTAGTATAACACCAAAAATCGGAAGCCTTTGGCTCTTTAGATTTCAAAAAAGAAATAACAATTCACTGGAAATCTAAATTGTTGACAATTTGACATGGCAAGACAAACAGTGATTTGGAAAAAAACCCAAATCATTTTCATGTTAAATACTTACAAACACATCACTTCTGATGCTGATAAAGGCGGTATATAGGAATACTGTTTGTGATGGTGAGTAGTTCTGTGTCTCAATAATCCACATGAAATGTCTGCTGTTAAGTTAAACAACAAAATCTTAACCCCATTTCAAACACACTTTAATAGTTGCTACCTAATTTCAATATTTGTAATAATGTTCGCCTATGAGCCCACAAATTGCAGAAAAAGCATATTAGATAGGAAAAAAGGAAACAGCAGGATCAGCCATACTGTTTCAGAATGAAAACATTTCTAAAAAAAAAATAGGATGCCTAATATTTTAACATCAGCATAAAAGTGCTCTTACTTTAAATACAAATATTTCTTTCAAGGAAGTAAAAAGCATTAAAAAAGTCCTCTGAAAAATTCTATTGCTTCATTACAAATCCAGAAAGAAGAGAACTACAGAATAGCAGAATATCCCTCCAAAAATTCTATTAACCTAATCAGGGCTTTTGGAAGATAAGCTTTTAGTGACAAGCCACAATGCAATAAAGCAAGGCGTACCAGGGATATGACACGTGGCTCGATTCCAAAATTCTAAATAAAATCTGCATGGATAATGTAGGCATGACATACACTTCAATTTGGAAATCAACTGCAGTAGTAAGTATTAGGAAAATATTTTTTTAAAATACAATTTTAAAAAATGGCAATACAAATTGTAAAATATGCTTCACAGAATCAACTACCGTTTAGTACCGAGACTCCAGGAATATCTAAGCAGCAATGCCGATTTGCTACTGCACTGTGCGAAAATGCTTGCTGCGATGAGTAACAACATGAGGGTTGCTAATACTTAATTCGTCTACTGTAACCGACCTAACAACTGCCTTATAAACCATCAAGTGCGGGCAAGCACCTTCTCTCGATGCAACTGATGTATTTTTGAAACGATGGATGTATTTTGCAAAGCATACAAGCAGCATACAAAGGCACAGTACTCTAGCAACCTTAGGCTGCGAGCGTATCAGACAGCAATCTCCCATACAACATGGCAACGTCTGTGGCCAGTGGAGACTGACTAGAACACTGGAGCATTGTGCACCACGCAGTTAATCAGCCCCAAGGGCCGATCTGCCACGCTGCAGAGACCTTGCCAGTTCCAGGAGCGCCTCGTCTACCCTTTCACCTGGAGGTAATATACTCTCACGGCTGCTGTCATTTGAGCAGTCGGCAGAAATACAGAAAATAAAATCTAGCCTTTTTATTATGTTATTTTTGACACCAAGCCACACACACACACACACACACACACACACACACACACACAGAGTACATGAACTTTTTTTTTTTTTTAGAAAAAATAAGTTTGCATAATGGCCGTTCTAGTAATTTCATTTTAAACCTGGATTAGAGCTACATTACATGCATTTATGAAAACCAAAAGAAACTTGTGAAGAAACAAACACAAAGGCATGTCCTTTTTAAAAAAAAGGAATACAAAATTCCTAGCATTAAAAGGAGCTGTGGGTTTGTGGCATGCACCTACATTCTAAAAGATGGACAAAAACCAGAATTTCTTCGTTGCAATAATTATCAGTACTTAAACGCTGCTAAACTTCCTAATCCAATTTTACCCCAACAAATCCAATAACTACTCCATATGATTTTTAACGATTACAATCTGAGGAATCCCAACTGTTCAAGAGCATTATAAGCAACTGTATATGGATTTTATTAATGCAGTGAACGGGGATCATCTAACAGATTTCAATTACTACAATAGCTTTTAAATACATTTCTGTGACAGAAGTAAAGAACACGCATAAATGAAAGAAATGGGTTAAGCCACATGATGCTGACTTATGACAGTCTTTTGCTTTCATTCACCTCATTAACATTTCACTACACTATAGACTTCTATACCCTAACACCCAGTTACATGAAACTTTCATTTGTAAAACCTCTAAAAAAGCCAGAAGATGTTCTGGAATAGAAATGGTTAAAACCAGAACTGCATTCTTGGCTGCTACTGTGACAGGATTTATTTACAGCTTCTATTAAACACAGCAGCTCCATTACAAAGTGCTGGATGTGAGAAGAATTTTTGATTATACAATGCCAATGCCTCACTGCGTTAAACATATCGTGCCAATGTATTATTTTTTTTTCCTTCAGCAATTCGTTCAGGTCATTGTTTGATGGGTTTATGAATTCATTACAGGAAACAGATGGATCCCATAATTCAGCGCTATTCTCCCAGCCAATCATATGGACATTTTTTTCCCTCATTTGCTACCCCCCTTGAAATCAACCTTAATGAAGCGACTTCCTTCATATCCAAATCCCCGCACATGTACGATGTGCGGAGACTGTGGTTATTAAAGCAACCTTGAAACAGTAAACGCCTTTTAAGTAAAACAGAGAGCATTAGCATACCCATACTGCTGGAGCCAGATCCAAAAAGACAAAATTCTACCTAACCCAGTTAAGGAATATAAAATGTTATAAAACAGAGGCAGCAAAAATGTAAATGTTCCAATTATTAGTAAATTAACTTAAGTGCTGAGAAAACCTTCAAGGAACACCCTCCTCCCCACCACCAACCCTTTTCAAATGTTGAATTTTCATTTATCCAATAACCTCCTTTTGTCTACAAGGGCTGATATTTTTTACTATAGTGACATCTACTGGCATAAGTATATCAGTAAACTTGCATTAAAAAAACCTAATACTTGATTTTTTAATTATTTTTTTTTTAAATACAAGTGGTCAGTTTTTCTCTCCCTCCCAACCAAATAGGATTTCCCCCTCAAAAACTCAGTGTGTGGCAATTAAATTCAGTTTGATATAAACAAGTTGGAAACATAATTTTAAGAAATGTCAGTAAAAGAAGATGTACCTTGACAACTGCTGGCCAGCATTAAAGTTTAAAGCATATGACTGGGGAGCTTTATCTCAGTACCCTGCATATTCACCTAGTCTTGTACTATTTATTGAACATTACATTTATTTTTGACAAAATACAGACCTTTCTTGGTTTAACTCCACTTTTGCTGCATTGTATTCAATAGTTCCTCTTTTCACGCATCTTCTCCTAGTCCCTGCCTTTTGTTCCTTACAAATATGTTCTATTCTCCCACTTCTTGTCATATTTCTTCAAATACCACGACTTTTCCTAGATCATCTTCCCAAGTCCTCTAAGCTATTATCAGCCAATTCCTTTACCCTAAAGTCTGTACACAGACATATAAACAGCTTTAAAAGGTGCCAGATGTTGAACAGCCAGAGAACTAAAAAAGAAGGATAAATGAAGATGAGGGGCCCTTCAGCCCACAGGAAGCCAAGTATCCTCCTTAACTGACTGCAAGTTTTCCTGTGGGATGTACCACACTCTTCACAGAATGAAGTTCACAGAATGAAGTTCCTGTAGCATACTCAGTGGCTTGATTTTGTGCAATTATGGCAGCCTGCAGAAAGTAGGGCAGCATAGCACTTTAAAAAAGTTGAGAACCACTGCTCTAGACTCAAGGTCCCCCTCAGAAAATGCCATCTCTCTTAGTTTTCACTCTTTTTAACTACAGGAAACATAGAGCAATTCTTCTGTTGCAAAGAGCTCAAAGACCGCAACAGGTCAGAATGTTTTTGACACTATGGATTCTTGTTTGAAATCTCTGGTTTATCTTGTGAATATCTTCTCGCACGCTTAACAGTGCTTACAATGTGTGGCACCCCATGAACACCCTTGAAAGGACGTCAAGTCAGCCTGGCTGAGGATCACTGCCTTGAAGACTAACTTGTTCAGAGAGCTTAAGGAAGCAGGTGTCTGAAATTTCCAGGAGAATTCTTTGTCCCTTCATCCCATTTTAAAAGGTTCCTATTTTGAGAATGCTGAAAAGTAGGTGATCTCATTAACCAGCCATTCTCTCTCTTTCCTAGCAAAGAAAGAGCTCTAGGACTAAAACTTGCTCATAGTTTTCTTGAACTGTAACAGAATTAAACTGATAAGATCTTTTCCATTTCACTATTAGTCACTGTATAGCCTAACAAAACAGTGGGAAGTGACAATAATTTGATCAAATTATCACAGCTTGGGAAAAAAGGCACTAGAGCTCTACACGTAAACTCAGATGGCAGCTTGGCTGTCTACATTCAACTGATATTTGCAAAGTTACATTTACAAGAACGAGACTTAACGAACTTTAAGAAAAACACACTAAGCTTCTGCAAAAGGCAGACAACACTTGTCCAGGAAAGATTCCAACTCTCTAGACTTGAGGGTATTTTTTTATTTAAGTACCACCAGATTATCAATGGACAGGCAGCTCTTCAGTTTAGGATTCAGTCACAAGGGAGCATTTCCTGCAGCACGTTCTAGAGCCCAAAGCACATTTCTTGCTTCATACGAACCAGCCTGTTCTGCTCATGTGAATACATGTTATGGGTTTCCTCAAGGTATGAGCATAATTTATTCTAGAACTTCAGATATTCGTGCATATGATCACTGGATGAAGTTGGCAGATAACTACCCATCATAAATGGATACATATTAAACGGTGAGATTTATTTGCTAGCTATTGAGTGGCTTCGGATTCGGACAAAAAAATTAATGCCTAATTTTGATGCTGGAAAAGCTCCTTTAAAAATATGTCATCCAGAAAGATTTTACAGCTATCAGTGGGAAGCCAACATTTTATGAGGAAACCATAACAACTTATAGGCCCCACAGTGATGAGTAAGTCACAAATCACATTCCCAAGAGTGACACTTACTTTTTACAAATTAAAGATTTTATTTTAATCTTCCTTTCTTAACCTTCTTGAAGCATATAAAAATTCAAGTAAACTTAGAATAGTCTTTAATTTGATTATAGTTTCCAATTTTGAGAGCACTACGCATTCTGTTCTTCTGCATACATTTATAAATTGCCGTTAACAGCTCTTTCAAAATGAAGCTTTTTAAAATCTATTATTTCTGCATCTTCTCTAGATCCCAAGACATACTGAATCTTGTTCTATCATAGGAAACTTGAGCTTTTCAACTTAAATCTGTCCTTACAGCATGCAGAGCAGCAGTCCTCAACTAGGAATCCACGGCCCCACAGGGGACCACGAGCAGGTTTCAGGAGGTACACACACCCTGGCCGGCCCAGCCCAGCATGGGGGAGAAGCCGCCTGGGCCCTCTGGGGCTGAGGTGAGCCCTGAGAAAGGGGTGGGGGCCACCTGGCCCTACCCCTTCCATTTTCCAGGCAGCATCAGGCAGCTGGGTGAGGCTCTGGGCTTCTGCTACTTGAGTGAGTGGGACCCCAGGGCTCCCTGCAGCCAAGCTCCGCCAATGCACCCAGGGCCATGCAGGGACAGCTAGGGAGCTGGACAGTTGTTGTGGCACAGGTGGGCCTTGGAGTTTTAATAGCATGCTGGCAAGGGCCTCAGGCAGAAAAAGGTTGCAAACATCTGGGAAGAAAAGCTCCTTTCCCTTGCTCATACATACTGAGCATAAGTTGTACACAGAGCTATACAAACTCTTCTTCTCCTGTTATTTGCTCATTTTGGATACTAAATGGCTTTGCTCCACAATAATTCTCCCAGACAGCACTAAGCGGAACAAAATTTGTTGTTTAATTAACAATTCACTTCACCGGCTCAAGAGATGCTATTTTATTAAATCAAACTGGCCCAGAGTTCGCCCAAAGCAGGGGGTATTTCACCACAGTTTTTTTCTTTTTAGAAGGCTCCCCTCATCTTTTCTCACTTTAAGATAATACAAACAGTATGTCATTTCATCAGGTTTTTCATATTTCTTATTCTCCTACACTGTAGAGTAAGTACCATGGTATTTGATTTGACCTCAACTCTTGGGGAAACTCTACTGAGTGTAATATACTACAAGGCCCTGACACATGTTCATTTAATGGTACAATGGGATCTGATCATCCCAGCAATCACACTCCCTGGCAAGCCACATGTTCATGGCAGGAGGTGCAATTCTGGGATCAGGAAACAGATGCCAATCACACCATTACTACTTCCAATGCAGAGAGAGCCCAGGATCACATCCCCAAGCTCCTCTGCTCTAGCAAATTGAAATCTGGGTGCCTAAAGTCCAGTGTGAACCCTGGGAACCTGGGGCCAGAACCAAGAGTCGGCTGACTATCAGTCTCAGCCCTAGGATCACACCAGGGCCAGTTCTAGATTGCGGTATGGTCCAGGGCCTGGGATAGACAATCAGCTGATTGTGGATCTCAGCCCTGGGACTGCACTTAGGTCAGTCCCAGAGCCCTGTACATCAAGATGTCAGAAAACTGTGTGCACAAAACTAGAAAACTAGTGTGCATATGGTTTTTTTAAGGTCTCGGCATACCAGGGAACTGGGATCCAGAAAAGAAATTTGCTAATTCTGGGGTCCCCATCTGACAATGATGTGAAAAAACCTGTGCACAGTTGTGCAAGCCTCAGGGAGCCATCAGTGAGCCTCTCCCCAAACCCAGGGCCCCTGTGGCCAGGACTGCCAAGTAAGGTTACCAAGCATCCAGGTTTTCCTGGATATGTTCTCTTTTTAGGTCCTCCCATCTTGCCTTGGGTGTTTTTTTAAATATCAACAAGTGTCTGGGATTTTGGTCTGCTCAGCACTGAAGTGTTGCTCCCCAGCACTTCCTGGCTTGCCTTAGGCAAGGAGCTGCTTGGGGCTGGGAACAGCAAGGGGAGGGCAACTGGAGGCAGGGTGCATCACATGCATCTGTGTATGTACACACACGTGGAAGGTGTGCAGCCAGGCAGGGTGGCAGAAGCAGCCCCAGCAGCTGCATGCAGGGAACTCTATAGGGGACAGGGCTTGGTATCCACCCATTCATCCATAGGTGATGCCTACCAGTGCTGAGAGAAGCTGTCCATGCACTGGGGCAGCAGCAGGGCAGGGCACCTGCCCTTTCAGCAGGGGAATTGCAGGGAGCTGTATGGCTGAGTCAGCACCACAAGGGCCAGTATCCTTGCTTGCTGGGATGGGGTGGATGGGAGATGCTGCAGTGCTGGGTGGAGCAGAGGGCTGTAAGTCAGGAGTGCAGGGCACGGGCAGTGCCATGGGGCTGTGGGTCAGGAGTGAAGGGCATGAGCATGGTTGGGGGGAGGGGGGTACTATGGGTCAGGAATGAAGGGCAGCAGCAGGGCTGGGGGGTGGGCTGTGGCTTGGGAGGGAGGGGCAGGGTACAGGCATATTACTGCTCAACCCCCATCATATTATTCCCCTTCAACAGGCATCTTCTTTTTCTGAAACTGGAAATACAACCCTACTGTCAAGGGGCTTGCTGTACCTGGGAGCTGAGAGGCAAATTAGGCAACCTGCTGGGTCACAGGAAGACCAGCAGCTCCCCACAACCTGGCACCCCAGCTGATGGACTCCCTCAACTCAGCACCCTGAAAACAGGAGGGTTCAGTCCCACACAGGGCTGCACTGAACAGCTGTCAGCCTCCCAACATGAGGGGAAGCTGCTGGCTAAGCCCCAACATGCAGCCAGCATCAGACTGCATGGCAAGGCTACCCTGCCATGTCCAATTTAAGGCACTATGGAAACCAGCCACAAATGTTACGTACTTGGTGGAATATTTTTGCAGATAGTTTCCCTTTTTGTCATGTCATTAATTGCCTGAACATGTGACCAGGTTACTATTTATGGCATAATTAAACAGCTTAAATCACATCTCATGTGCAATATCTGCCACAGATCTGAGACTAAAAGACACAGCTGGTTTGATCCAACTCAAAGAACCATTAAGACATCTCTCGCTGCTCTCCTCAGAAGACACTCCACACACTCCCTCTACCCCCCGCCAACAAAAATATTTCCCCCCTAGCACACACAGGATCCTCTTCTCAGACCACTTCTATCACAAGGTCTCTACCCCAGTTTTTTCACCACATTTAATAATAACAAATGAGAGTGTCAGAATTATTTATTGTTCAGAATCGACACTTATAGCTTCATGATAAAGCACTAAGAAAGCAAAAACTGTTTAGTAAAGTATCTACTAGAAGCTTTCACAACGTATGTAAGATGGACCAGGGCCAACTTTTAGATACTTGAAAACCTGTTAAAAAAGAATTTTAAAAAAAATCTTGCCGGTTTGGAAAAAAACTCCATGTACAGAAATCATGAAACTAAATAATGGCTTCTTTATTAAACAAGTTGCATTTTCAAGCTGTTTTCTTTTTTTTGAAGTAGCTGTAAATTATATGAACTTACTATTCAGCTGAAGTCAATTCTTTTAATTTTAAAGGAGGGCACAGAAATGGAAAGAAAGCCAAAGTTAAATGTGTTATAGGAATAAGATGCTGTGAAGCAGATCTGCTCCTAATTGTGATCAAATCCTCCTGGACACACAGAACAGCAAGGAAGCATATTATCCCATGAGACTTGAGGTGAGGCCAGCAGGAGCTTCCAAGTGGCAGAACAGGAACCAGCTGTCCACAAAAGGCAGCAACAAAACAGTGACCTCTATACTGTAAATGGTTATATATAAAAAGTTTATTTGTAATAAAAAGGTGTTCCACAGCACAAACCACCAGGTACTACATGGTACCAGTGTGGGAAGACCCAAGTCAAAAAGGGAACACAAATGGCTCCTATAGAGCCTGCAAGACTGCAAGCAACTGCAAAAGCCTAGAGAAAGGCAAGAAATAACTGCAGGTGCCATCACTAACTACTGTAGGCTGATCACTCTCTCATTTAGCCTTTTCACTCAGAGATGGACAGATACATCTTTCTGTACAAAACTGAATCTAAGCCTTTTAGAGACTTCTTTCTAGTATTCTTCTATCAACTTAAGTTCAACATGGCCAAAGCAAGTATTCTCCTGCTAAGCTCACCATCATTCCTCAGTCACTGTGGACAAACCATCACCTACCTTGCACTGAATCCCATAACCAGGTCATCATCTTTGACTTGGCTCTCATTCAACATCCGTGTGTCCAAGTTGCATCTACAACTTGTGGTTTCTTCCAATCTGAGACCCTCCTCCCCATTCACACAGCTAGCACACTTGTCTAGCCCAGGCCCTTATTCTTCCTTTTTTGCCACTTTCAAGCTCCATTTTTATTAAGTCAAAAATACTGCTGCAAAAACATAAATTTTCATAGCTTGTCATGTCATCAGTCACCTCTCTGCATTCTTCCATTGGTTCTCTCTGCTCCAGCACAAACACAGGCTCATCTTTTCTTTGAAAGCCCAGCGCAATCTATCCTCTGCCATATCAATCTTTTTAACAGTTTCTAGCTGGTGACTCCCAACTCTGCTCCTACAATACCAACTCACCAGTGTTCGTATTGTTCATTTGTTTCAAACAGCACCTTTATGTTCTTTTTCCTATCACAGTTGGACCCAGAAGTAGCTCTCTAATAGGATGTTTATGACATTTGTAAAGCCACTTCATATTCCCGAGTTAAGGTCCTTCTAAAAAAATGCTGGTACCATACCTACAAAAACCTGACAATGGCTAGGTAGGTAATCTATGATTATTGCTCATCTGATGACAAGTACTTGGCATTCCCTTCCCCCAGTACTTTTTTGCAATCAAGTTGGAGTGTTGTAGCATCCACTTGTCTCTTCCTTTACTTATATTGTAAGCTTTTTGAGTAATGGACACTTTGTTGTGTGCTTCCACACTGCCTAGCAGAACTGGATTCTGATCCACGACTGGGCATTTAGGTCCAACTATAATACAAATACTTAAGTGACAGCAATTGTTTATTAAGAGACTAGAAACCTTGAACATGTAAAACAACCTATATTTCAGTACAAATATGAACAAACTGGGTCTTGCTTTGGTCTGGTTTCCCTCATCTCAAATACAGGTGTAGGTTTTTTGCCTATCCTTAAAGTGTTCTTCAGCATGGTTTGTTCGCGATTGTATTTTTCTTTATTTTAACATTATGACCTGCATACCACTTAGCATGCTTCACCGACCTGAGTTTAGCTTCTGTTCCATTGTCTTAAAGTGTGATTGCATTTTTATACCATTCACAGCTGTCAGCAGATGAGTCACAGCAACTTTTCTTAAGAAGAGATACAAAACTTGCTCTTTGTGATACTATATAGATTCCTAAAAAAAAAATTTTCATTTCGGTTTTTCTTCCTTTTGTTTTGTTTTGGCTTCCAGGCTTGCCAAAAAACCCCCAAAACCCTTAATACCCTTAACTTCTAATATTTTCCTCTCCACTTATCTTCATTTCATAGTATATATTTGCTCTTTGTTCTCTGTCTGCGAGCTAAAAATGACAACTCCAAGCTCTGGAATCAAGATCTGGAGACTGGAGCACTTACATTACCACAGCTTCCACAGCCACATTCCCCTGGGATGCAGACTGATAACAAATGGTAACTTTCATTCCTTAGTATACGCTGCCTGCTTTCTTTCAATCTATGTATACAGTTTAGTATATTAATCAGATGCATCTTTTTACCCATAGATCTTGAAAATAAAAACCACTGTTCTGGTTAAAAGGGAAAGAGCTCTTCCTGGAAAACCATCTTCAGACTACCTGGTAATTCTGAATGGTAAGCCTGGAATTTTTGTAGAGGCCTACTCTCTTCTCCAATGTTCTGACTTAATACCCTTAACTTTATTTGTAAAATTCTGACACCAATAAACTTAACTGTCACTTTGGAAAAGAGAAGAACAGAAATTAAGCTGGTGGTAGAGATTCTCCTCGCCAAACAATTCTACAGCAGGAGAGTATGAAAAGGCCATTTGGCTTATTAAAAAAACAGAAGTATCAAGGTTTCTGGTCATGCATACTAGCTCTATTAAAAGACAGTAAAAGTTACAAAATGTCTAGCAGCCAAACAGAAAGGGAGACAGCAAGATTGGGAGGTATAGGGAAGATAAGGCTCAGTTTTAAGTGGAAATTTTAAGGGAAAATTCCAGTGTATGTGATAACCAGAGAGGTTAAAAGTGCCTTGACCCACTGTCACAACTTATATTCGTTGCAGAACTAGGAAGTGAACCCACGATTTCATGTTGGTGGCATTCTTCTGCCAGAGAGCTTCCAGAATATAGCAGTGATTTAAAGAAAAATATGGCTCAAGTACAATAATGATAATTACAATATAAGGTTATATAACAATTAAAGACAATTTTGAATTCTGAGAGTTCACCAGGCTTTGCATATAATTATGTATTTAAAGAAAAATACTCCCTATTAAATTCACGAAGGCTGCTAAGCCACTATGCTAAAGTTACCCTCCCTTGCTTCAGTGAAGATACCACTACTAACCACAGCCTCAAAGCCAAATACTAATATTTACAGGAGAAAGCTGTATACTTTACTGCATTAAATGTATGTGTGCAAAAAGCTGCATTTGAAAATTCAGCACAAAAACATTCAACATGTCTGAAGAGATGAGTGTGGTCTTCAACTATACAGCAACATATTAAAATGTTACCTTAACTTCAAAGACAGCAATACCTGTAGGCTAGAATTTACATGAAAAAAAATCTTGCACCTTTTCCAAGAAAAAAAAAAATCTATGGAGTGGAAGCACTACCTGGGAGATGAGCAAGTCAAAACTTATTTGCAGCGCCCATACTTCAAGACAGCAGAAGCAAGGAGCTTCTCGGAAAAAGGAAATAGTAAGCACTTACACTGCATCACACAACAACAGCATTAGAAATACATTTTTTGAAGCAGTGATCATTCCTTGCTACATAAATACTAAAAGGCAATTAAGCGGGGGGGGGGGAATGGAAGGCCACTTGAAAAACAAAAAGCTTCCTATTTCAAATACAGCAGCAGTGTTTGTGATGATGCATATCAAGAAAGAAGAATATTACTTATCTATATCTACATTATAATTTTGCTTCCTTCATTAATGTAACAGAACATAAAACATTCCTTTGCATACCAGGATCATTACAGTCAAGGTTTAAAAAAAAAAAAATGCATTGGTACCTGTTTATCCCCTGGATCACTGTATATGCAAGAAATCTAGTTGGGCACCTGATTAATCTGTTTGTACAACATCCCCAAGACCTCTGAAGTACATGTCCAGGCAAGAATATGGAGGAGTGGAGGCTGTCTAACACCTACCATCCCCCTTGACCACTGGGACAGAACTGAAAGGCCACACTGAGTCCAGACATTCAGTGCCCCAATGGCTGCAGCTTCTGCCAGAGAGCAACAGGTGAAAACTGCTGCTGGCTGCCTAATGCCTTAGCAAGGGCACATTTTTGTCTGGATGATGTCCCCCAGCCTTTTCTCCAACCACAGAGTACTTGAGGCAATGGAAGCCAAGGTTCTGAGGCACCCTATACAGGCTGCAACATTATATTTTATAGGAGCTACCCCATGACACAGTCAGCTGATTGTCACCCTTGGAACTCAAACCAGGTCTCAGCCCTTTCAGGTTGGGGCCAACAATCTGCTCATTGTAGCCCCAGCCAGAACAGCTCTAGGTCTTTAACTGAACCCAAAACCCAAAGCTATCCATGCTGTGCCAACAATAAGCTGATTTGGCTCATAATCCCAGGCTCCCCTGAATTGACAAGTAGTAATGACATGGTTGGGATCACGCCTTCTGCCACGCATGTGCGCCATGGGAGGAGGTATAATTGTTGGGATCAGGAATCAGATCCCACTGCACCATTAAAAATGTGCCAGGGGCCTAAGTTGCAGAAAAAGAGGAACACAGTTTCCATACCTGAAATGCAAGTACTGCTGTCTTCCCCTGCTTGCTTAGAAAATTTTTAGGAAGTCAGCATGACAGACCTGGGAACGCAAGTAATTCCTTTCAGAACAGTAGATACAAATATGCTGTCAGCTCAGCGGTATATCTGTGCATCCATTTTACTCTTCCCTTCCTCTTCAGGAGTTTGAGCAACCTGTTTGATATCTGCAATTATTTTCCATTTCTATTCAAGTATTCTGTATGCTTCCTGTATAAAAAGAAGGCAGTTTCCATGGAAAACCCATCACCAGTCCACAGATTACAAGGTATTGGAGACAGAAATGAGTCTTTTTTCCCCCCCTACTCTTGGCATGGAAGAAAAAACGCAATCATGTAAATAACTATTTATATGAGCTGCTCTATTTCATGGGAATATTCATAGTAAAACTGACCATGTCCTCAAAATAAATGCAGAGTAAGGGCTTTAGTATGTAATACACGTTCATAGGCTTACATAAACATTTCATGGTAACACTAACTTTTAATAGTTGTGTTCTACATTGTTTTCAACGAAGCAATAATAGCAAACAAATTCTGGGACACCTCTGCACATTGACCTTGTACTAGAATAGAAGACTTCTCTCAGGGCAGTTGTATAACTACAGACTGAAGCATAAATATACCTGAGCCATCTAGCCACAGAAGCTACTGAACTCAGCACAGGCTAATGTACCCTGCCTCTCTGTAGTGTAGATGCGTGCAGTCTCACAGCAGCCTTTGAGGAGAATTTTGTGAGCTCTCTCAAGGGAGCTCAAGTTTTGTGCCTGAAATTCAAGTTTTTCAACCCATAATTTTTTAAGTTAGAACCTTCACTTGCCTTACTGAAGATGGGCAAGAAACTAAGCAGACTCCAAAAAATGGTAGTTAGTGTTAAATGTGCTAAAAATTAATGTTTTTGAGGAAGCAGGTCCTTAGAATCATCCGAGTAAATAATGCACCTCTAACCTATTTAGATTACAAAAGTTCACTGAACTGTATATTTGATCCTGCTTTACCCATTTTAGCTGGAAAAAAGGTATTTAGGATTTTGTATCTTCCTCCAATTTTTCTGTTGTTGGGAAATTCAGTAATGTATAGAAACTTTCACTTTATCCCTGAAAAGAATAGGCTGAACAAAATCTGAAAGTAAAAACACAGGTACATCCCGTGGCAGGCAGTGTTCAGTTATGCACGTTTTCTTAGAAACTGCTTTTACTAGACAAATGATTCCTTTTTTTTGGCAAGATAAAATGTTTTTATACATTTCTCTAAATTAAATTTGAGATTTTGGGAACAGAAGTCAATATCTGCTTTTTCATTCCATCAATGCAGAAGAAGTTAAGTAAAACATGGGTTTTTCTGTAAGATTACAATAAAAGCAGCAAGCTTTTAAACTACAGTTAAAAGCATTTTTCTTCCCCTTTATTAAACTTTATAGGAATATTTCTAGTAAGAGTAATATTAGTGCACTGGCTATCACGATAGCCATTACACAATACTGACTCCTCTGAAAGTGTCCATTACCTAACTATATAAGACTTAGGCGTAACTGGGAAATTTTCATTAAATACTTCAGAAATTTAAATCTGCTATTATAAAATTACTCTTAATCACATAAACCCTTAATCAGATGAGCAGGCTCACATGAGCCATCTAATTCAACTAATTATCCGGCAGACAAAAGCAGTTTCATTCTGTTTAGTTTTAGTGTTGTGGTATAAAGTAGGATGCTTCTATCTAAAAATCTAACAGTTTCTTCCTACATTTGAGGGCAAACCTCTTCCCCACTTGATGCATGAGGCAAATGTACAGAACTTATGATTTAATAACTTTCATCAGTTCTATTAACATCTTTAACACTTAGTTTGTGTCCCAAATGCACAGGCTATTTTTCTTAACAGGTTTACAAGAGACAGCCTTTCTACTGGAAGTGTTTTGTTTTGAACCAAGGAGCTCAATGGCCTAACAGTGAGGCCTTGGCTGATACAATATCAGAAGCGATCACTTCATTAGTTCAGCCAAGGCAGAACAGATTTTTATGTCTGCAGGGCCATCATACATTAGTGACATATGAGAAACGGGACTTCAATTATTCAGGAACATAAGGAATGCAGTTCCAGCAGTTTTCAGACTTCTCACAAATGCTGCATGCAAGTTCTCTAAAGAAAAAGCATACTGAATTCTAATAGCCATTTTACAATCATTTTACTAGACCCGAGATGAAACCAATGAAGCTCAGTTTAAGTTGTTGAATATATAATCTATGGGAAAAATCCTCTTCCTGAGAAGGCTACTGGCACAGCACGTCTGTTAAATGACCAATCATTCCCTATGCAGCTTCTCACTAGTTCAACTTTAGCATGTATAGGAGATTTAAACAAACAGGTTCACTAAGAAGTATAATGGTAAGACCAGAGTAAGACACATAGCAAGCAGTATCCATCTGTCAATGTTTATAGAAAACCAGCAATGGTGTCACTGTGTAAAGTAGGGCTGTTCTATTTGTTGTTTTACTTGACAGCTCTCGGTTGATCAGGTTGTCACCATAGTAACTTTCAGTGCAGAACTCAAAAATGCACCCGAATGAACTGAGCTAAATTAACTTATTGCATGTCACCAGTGAGAAAAGACTGTTCAGAGGTAATTTTCTGTGCTAATCTGTAGGAGAGTTAACGCTCTAAATTGAATTAAATTAATTAAATGCCACTCCCAGTAAATCAGATTCTATTACATGAATGTTAAAAGAAATTAAAGATGTTTTAATAAAGATTACTTATAATATTAAGTTATTACTTCATTTCAATTCAGAAATTCTGTTCAGTTTATTTTAGACATGTCTGCCCCCTGTTAAGGCAGAAGCAGCGTGAATCGCATGCAGTTGTCTTATACAGCTTTGCTATCAACTGCCATTAAGGACACTGGCAATGGAAACTGAAAGTTCTGTTTATTCAACGTACACTGCTGCATACTGAACATAACACCCGGCCTGAAACCTCCGGCTTTTGAGGATTTCTCAATCCACTGAATTCGAAAAATCCTAATGTTTCAGGCAGTTCTCCTCTGCACTTCTAGTACTATAAAATATTACCAAAAGAAATAAATAAAATGAGAGAGATCCTGGCCTACGTCTGCCACAAGTATATTATTTCTTGAATTGGTTCATGAATCCATTTAACGAAGTGGTGTCCTCATTTTTAAAAAGAAAAAAAGAATGCTGCTGTTTCTCTTAAAAACAGATGAAGGATGAGTAAAACTTGAGGGTTTGTTTGTTGTTGTATGTTTTTTTTGTTTTGGTTTG
>NW_017728928.1:14614484-14681347 GCF_001723895.1 Crocodylus porosus
TTTTTTTTTTTTTTTTTTTTTTTAGAATTTCCCAGTTTAAGGAGAGGCAGATCGTAGCCACAAAATCATGGCAATAAGGATGGACTGTTAGGCAGTTGCTGTGACTTGCATGAAGTGTTCAGTAAAGAGCTTGCAAGTGAAGGTGAAAAGTTTAAAGTAGTATGAGGCCAAAGTTGGCTTCATTTAATAGCATTACAGTTCTGCAAACTCATTGGATTGTACAAATCACCTCAATGCTACATGTCTTTTAAAACAGAACCATGGTTGTGGATGACTTGCTCTAGGTATCTTTTGTTAACAGCAGAGGGAGCACAAGCTATTTCTGTAACTGCCAGTACCCTGACCTTTGGTGACGCAGCTGCTGCACAAAGCAGGAAAAAATGCTAGGTTCTATTAAATTTAAAATTGGATTAAAATACACAGAATAAATGTGTTACCAAGAGAAAAACCTTTTGTAAGAAAAAGTATATTCAGCTTCTTAGGCACCAGTATAATGAAAAGCAGGTACAAGTCAAAAGCTATTCACCCTTTTCATTGAGACAATCATTTAAAAGTATCACGTCTCAAAACAAAAAAAAACCGCAGCACACCATAGTACACAGTTTTACAATCATGAAGTAACAAACTACTAGAGAGGGTCACAATTAGCTTTAAAGAACAGGTCTTTAATTTCCCTGGCACTATGAAAACAAAGGATGGATTCAACTGCCAGTTGTAGCAATGCATCTTGAAAGTATGAGATTCAAGTTATAAAAAACTTTCAGGTGATAAGATTTATATTTAAAAAGCATTCATTGCAAAAACAGGTCAGGACATCTCTAAACCAAAAGAATTCACTTTAATTTTCAGGGTTAGAGAAATGGTGCAATATATTCATGAAAAATCTTTACCTACCCTTAAATGATCACACAAAAAGACACCTATATAGCTACTACTACACTAATGTAGTATTGCTCCTGCCAGAAATGAACGACTTGGAAGTTAATACTATCAAGAGATGTCTAGAACACTGCCTAGGGAGCACTGAAATAGTAATCCCTTCTTTACTGAGCCAGTAGGGGGCGCTCCTGCACCTAGCCACCCACCTCACTGTGCCCGAGGAAAAACCATTCTTTGGGCATCTCCCCTGGGGCAGCTACATCCGACCAAGCCCCTTCCTGGAGCACACCTGCAAGCCTGGGGTAATCGCGGCCACCACCCGGGCCTGAGTCTTTATTAGGGTTCTGTACCACCCAGGGTACACACACTGTAGACCTTAGGGTGCTTCTAGTACCTTGAAACTTTCACAAGCAGCCTCCAATATGGGAGGAAAGTAAAAAGTTGAGCCTATGTTAGGCAGCTTAGCAAAAGGGGCTGGTCCCTTCCCTCTTAAGCATGCTAAAACAGATAGATTTTTTCATAAAGGGATAGGGTGAAGAAGGAATGCAAAACAACAGAATATAGAAAGAAAGTCACCTTGAGCAAAACAGTATAGGCTGGTTAAGCTTTTTTGATGTACAACTAGAACACTGAAATCTAAGTTTCTTGATAAATTTCAGGTAATTTACTCATTATACAGCCAGAGATTTCTGGAGGCCCAAGCTTCTGTGTGCATGCTTCCAAGAAAATACCTGCCTTTCCAAGATGGGGTGACCCCTTTTTATAACCTCATCATTAAGTTCCAACTAGAAGCAGGCTGACTGGATACCGAACAATGCTTTTAAAAGACTTCAGTGCTACCAGGTAAGGTGACCTGGTTGTTTGGCGGGAACTCTCAGGACAAAGAAAGAGTTCCCCCCTCACTCTGGAATTATTTCTACCTAGTCACGTAGGCTTAGTGGTAAAATGAAACTGGGGGGGGGGGGGTGCTTACAGCAAAGGCACAGACTGGGGGTGATTTCTCCATACCTTTACTCATCCAAGTCGATGTTTAAACATGTTTATTCTTTAGGAGTTTTAGTATGAAAAACAACCAAAACAAGAACTTATCATCAATTAAATAAATTAGTACCTCCAGCATTCCTAGTTAGACATCAAGAATAAAAATATTCAGGATAAGATATTAAAATAGAAATAAAAATGTCTAATACTCTGGACTTTATTAGAGGGAGAGCATTAGTTCCATTAATTTTCTGCATGCAAGGTGAGCCAATTTCATCATCATTGAATCACATGATGAACTCCTTAGATTAAATTTACAAAGGCCACCATACATATCTACCTGAAATTTTATAAATGCAGTTTAAAAAGAGACAAAAAATGCTCATCAGAAGCAGCACAAATCCAACAGCATGCAGCACCTACTGGCTTAAACTTAGAAATAAAGGATGCCTATGCACAAAGGGTGCTAGGTGCATGTGTTGGGGTGGGGGGTCCTCAGGAGCTGCTGCAATTAAAACACCTGCAGCATCTCACGTATTCAGCATCCTGAGTTTCAAAATGGCAGCGGGGGCTGATTTAAAGTAAAACTCATTCAATAAGCTTTAGTTAAAGCACCCTTGACACCATTTTGAAGCATGGGATGCTGAATACATGACATGCTGCAGCACACTGGAGTGCTCCCATTAGAATACTCCACCAGACTCTATTGAGTCTGCTCTGATGTGTTCTAATCTGAATGCATTGGAGCACATGTAAAAGCAGCCAAAGAGTCCTCATCTCTAAATTATGGACCTGCAATAAGCTCTACCACGAAAGATTAATGGGCTTTTCTTCCTTCTTACATCAAATAGTATTTTGTTATTTGTAGGTATAATGATCACAGGTGACAATCACTACTTTTCCCTAGCTCCACCTTTATAAATTGATTCACCTCCTTCAGGGACTTTGAGGACTTGTACATCCCAGTGCTGTATAAAAGTAGCACTACTTTTTCATTTTTGCCTGAGATTAAGAAAAATTACACTTTCAAAACCCAGCAGCCAGTGAAATAAGTTTGTTTGGAAAACATCTTCAGGGAATTTTTGAATCAGGTAAAACCAAACAGAAGAACCTTATGGGAGCACGAGTATGGTACATCTGCATTATACCAGTTATAGAAGGTCATCTAGAAACATGGTTTAAACATCTTTCTTGCCAACTAACATGGCAAAAAGAGAAAGAAGCCTCTTTTTGCCCTTTTTAATTAATTATTTTGACAAAAAAAATGAAGGGTCCACCCGGGCACTGGTCAAGGCCCTGGTGCTATCAATGGTTCTTCAGGCTACTAAAGGATAAGCAGAACTTGCTCTATAATACTGGAACTGGGGATTCTCAAGAAGAGGCACCTCAAGCTGCAGTCATAAGCAAGAAAGCTTGAAAGCAGGATGTGACGCACTTGGGATAAAAATCAAAGCTGGGTCTACAGGTGATCTAAAGAGAAGCTTTTTGGTGCAAAAAGTTCCATTCTCCCATGACAAAGGAACTGAAAATCTGAGCTGGAGAACCAGCTCTTCCTGAATCGTACTAGTAAGTCTCAGCTACTACAGAATGCAGTTGGTGGCACTGACAGGTAACCAAAATAATTAAGCAGTTCATATGGTGTTACAGTTTTGGAGACCCTTCCACACTGTAGGAGGAGAAGCTCAGATAGCTATGAAACTCATTTGGACATTCGTTTGCTATCAGAAGAAAACTTCTTCCAGTAGAAAAACAGTCTGGGAACCAGACTTAAGATAACATTCCTCCAGCCCTATGACTAGAGAGGTTCACAGACAGGGGACAGTAGAGGGCTGCTCCCTGGGTCACCCTGCCCTTAGGAGAGTCCACTGATAATCACAGAAAATTAGGGTTGGAAGAGACCTCAAGAGGTCATCTACTTCAACGCCCTGCTCAGAGCAGGACCATCCCCAACTCGATCATCTCAGCCAAGGCTTTGTCTAGCCGGGTCTTAAAAACCGGCAAGGATGGCAATTCCACCACCTCTCTGGGTAACTTGTTCCAGTGTTTTACTACCTTCCTAGTGAGAAAGTTTATTTTATTTACTTAATTTAATCCTCCTACCGAAGAAGTTTTTCCCTCCAATGTCTAACCTAAGCTGCAACTTGAATAATGTGCAACCTGTCTGCTCCCCTGCGTGGGAAGGGGGCAGACTGTCAGGTGACAGGTTGCAGCTGCTGACAGAGCAGCAGTTGCCAGACAGCCCCAGGAGAACACAACCCCCACCCCACCTTGCCAGTCAGGGGGATATTCTCCTGATTTTCCCCACAGGAGAACAGTCCCACTCCTTGCACTCCTCCAGGCTGTGCCAGAAGCGTGCAAGGACAGCAGGGGAGCCCTCAGCTGCCTCCAGGAGCCATGGCTGACCCACTGCTGTGCAAGGCAAGGGCATTTCACCATGGTGGCAGAACTACTGAGCATTGCCACGGTGGCATAGCACCCCGCCTCATCCTGCTCTGACTTGGAGCCTCTCTGACTTGTAAGTCACAGCCCCTCCTGCTAAAGTTGAGTAGCTGAGAAGGCAAGGGGAAGCTGGAAAAGCCAGCAGCCAGGTTTGGAAAGCTTCCCTCCCCCCATCCTTGAGGCGAGCTCCCAGCCCCTCCACCTTTAAAAAAAAGAAAGTCACAAGGGGAAGCCAGCACTGCCAGGAGCCAGGCTTGCAAGCCCACACTAGCTTTTCAATCGCCATCCCCACCACTCAGCACCAGGGGGCAGCGAAGGGAAATCAGCAAGGATAAAAGCCAGACTTGCAAGTGCCCAAGGCTGAGCAGAGGTAGCCAGGTGGCAATGTCCCTGCCTGCTTCTCGCACCTGCAACTCCCATGTGCAAAGCAGCTGGGACAACTCCTCCCCTTTATCTCCAGAACTGGCAGACCCTGGTCTTGGGAAGGCACAGAAGCCTTTTGCCTAGCTTGGAGTTCAGCTGGAGGAAAGTGTCAAGACATTCAGTCTCCTGAGAGAATCTCTCCCTGAAGCAAATTAACCCTGGTTCCTCTCAGGTTATTTTTCTCCTGGAGCCACCATTTATGATCTGGGAGAAAATATGAAAGTTCTGAACACTTTTGTTCTCTACCAGGAGGATTGAGGTTCTCCTTGTAGACACTGAATGTCTGTACGCAGCCCAGAAATACTATCAAGTAGCCTGGGGGAAGGGGAAAGATTTTGTTGACCACGAGAGGGTAAGGTTGGAAAGATACAGATACTTGATGCTTTTGAAGAGGGATGGAAAGCAGGGAAGAGTCCTGTATTCTAAGAAATGTTTGCTGGAAACAAGAGACTGTATGAGGGAGCAAGAAGTTTGCAGATCATGAAGGGCTGAAGACATCTGTCACTTAACTGCGTGGAGAGGTTAGGCATCATTAGGAACATGATTTAAATAGTACTCTAGCCATAGATCAGCCGTCTGTGTGTTTATGGAAACACAAAACACAGCCAAGGTTCATTACAATTCATGCAATTCTATGCCAGAGAAAGTCACCAAATTTTTTTAGTTCCTCTTTCATTTCTTCTCTCATTAAAAAGAGTTTAAGCAAAGCTGATGCTTTGCCACATGGGATGAGCAGCTGCAGTGAGAGGTACCGAGAGATAAAACTTCAGAGCAAACAGTGCATTCTGATGTGCGGTTTAGAGGGCCGCTCCAGAGGCAGACTCCAGTCAAAAAATAAAGTTGGACAGGGATTGGAAGAACGGACACCAATAATTTAACTTATACAGCCATTAGAACTTATACAGTATACAACCAAAAAGTATGTGTATAAATGCCCTCCTACACCGACATAAAGGAGAGCTAAGTCACTTCAACATCAACTGTTCTACAGTAATGAGAAAAGTACATACCCATCCTTACACACTGCTACTCCACTACAATTCCACAGTAGCTATTTGCTCAATGCAAATAGGCTCCCCTTCCACCAAGTGGTGAAGAACTGCCATAGCACCTACTGCACGACCTATCCCAGGAGAACTGGTTGCTCGTCTGCCAGACACTGGTATAACTTACATCAGTGTATAACACCAAGGCAATTTACATTTGTGTTAACATGGTCCGTGTTGATGCTCTAAATTTACAAAGCTGTTATTCTCTTCAAAAGCCTGTTATCTACACATCCAAGGTGGATCAAAAGTGGCAATTCTGCTTCTGCTTTCTAAATGCTGCCAACACTCACATATGGTACTTGTCATTAGATCCCTCTTCTGCGCCCATCCTTCCTTGTGTTATTTCCTCCTTTGCCGTATCAGTAGCACTGGGGGCAACCTTCTAAAACAGCGGCTCCGAATACTGAAAAGACAGGATGATGGCCATCCTGAAATTGTCTTTGCATTCCACTGTTTTGGCTCCCTGGTAGACAGTGCTGTCCCACCACTTCTTGGAACAGCATGGGAGAAGTAGACAAGGAGCAGTTACTACAACTTCAGGATATTTCATCCGCTTTAAAAACAAGAATTACTTGCTTCAAAAACAGTAAACATCAGACATCATTCTCCTCATTATAAGAAAATTAAGTAAGATTGCCTAAACACTGACTTAAAGAATGAGCTTTTTCAAAAACAGCTGTGATTACAGAAAATTCAACCGTTTAACCATATCACAGTTTCCATGGTTAAAAACACTGCATTAAGCAATGCACATTACAGAGGGAAAGGCCTATTATTGAGCACAAAAGTATACACTGTGGGCAAATAAATAATCATAAAGCAGCATGCAGCTTGATCACAACTACCTTAACTATCATTGTGTAGCTAGGCTAAATTTATATTCTAGCAACTACACCAGTACACACATGGTTTATTATTTTCCAAAGGAATTTAAGTCATGCTACAGAAACAGCAAATCCTCCTTGCAAAGGCTTTACTAGAGGCAACTGCTGTCCTAAAATATAAGCCTGAACTGGACAGTTTGCCACAGATAGACCGGTTTTCTCTATTCTCACTCCATCTTAAGAGTTCTGGAGGCTTACCTCTGCTGCTTCAGAGTCTACTTCTGAACAAATAGGTGCACCAAAAAGTTTGAGGAACACAAGGAATCTCACCAATTTTCAAGTGTACTCCAAAAATAAGGCATCTCTGTAGTCTAAACCTAATATACGAAGGCTCTAATTTCCAAACTCATACCACATTATCAGATTTACAGTGGTGACAAATTTCAAAACAGTTACCCCAGTGACAGAAAAGAAAAAAATCCACATGGAAAAAACAACAGATAGTTTGAAGAACAGAACTGCATGATCACCACTGTGGAGTTTACAAGAGAGGTTACAAATTTCACATTTTACCCTATTTTATTGAAAAAAAGAATACCCTGCCTCAGCAATAAAACAGTCAACTTTCCAGTGTATAATTTGACCTATCAAACTAACATGGAAGATACAAAAAAAGACATAACAGTTATTGCTTAGGGGGTGGGGGAAAAAAATAACTCCCACCTGCATTGATAATTAAATCCAGCTGGATATACAGTTGAGTTCTTTGAAGATTTATTTCCTTAGATAAAAACAGGACTGAACTAGCCAACTCCATGTTCATTCTCTCCAGCTGCCACGATGAATATCAAATTGATTAAAAACTTCAGGCACTATCCCTGCACCAAAGGAATGTAATCAGGGAAATAAATTTATTTGCAAGGGACAGGTTAACAAGGAGCTCCCCTGTGTTTCATAAGAGCATTAAGAGGACAAAGGAGGACTTGGGCATGCATACAGGGTATGCAAAGAGAAAAGAGTATTCATATTTTAAATTACACTGATTTGTTGTGGATCAAGCTGAGCTGATCTAACTGCCCACTCCAGGAATTTTTACACATGTAAGCGCTGCAGCACTAGGTGCTTTGAAAAGCGCCCAGCACTATGACGCTTGCAATTGTACGAGCGGCAAAATGTACGTCAGTGCTGAGGAAGAGGCAGCGGCACGCTTTTGAACTCGCGTATGTAGAAGGTGCTTTAGTTCAGAAGTGCACCAACGCCATTTTCTGCATGCTGACACACATTTCACTGCTTATATAACTGCATACGACACAGCACAGTTTGCATCAGCTCGTGTGCAGAGGACTTGATTAAATCAAGGCTGTTCTGAAGCGGCAGATCTCCAGCGTGTTGCGGGACCACAAAGTATGTGTATAAATGCCCTCCTATACCGACATAATGGACAGCTAAATCACTTCAACATCAACTCTTACACCAGGACAGAAGGTCGTACATGAAACCTTTACATTGATTCAGCTGATGTGTTCTTCTGAGTAGCAACTACTTCCCCTCTCTAAACTTTTATATTGTCACATCTGTCCACAGACAGTTACTTGCTGGCCCTCTGAGAATTTGGCTTAGAACTTTTGTCCAAAGAGGGTTCCCTTAAAATAACATCAATACTCGTTCCCTGTTGGCACAATGGAATCCTGACAGATCAATTACTTATGTCCCCAAACTAGTGGCACCTATCTCCTTATTAGCTGCTTCATGCTCCTAGGGTACACTTACACTTGAAATTGCATCTAGACACTCAAGAGATCTTCTAGTGGTCAGCTGGAATACAACGGGGGCCAAGCTGAGAGATTTTTTTTCCCCATTTCAGTATTCCCTAAGTGCAGGCAGAAGTGAGGCTCTGAGAAAAGGGGTAAGCACCAGTACAGACATATCCTGGTAGTTCCACCACAGCCAAGGACACTCCAATTCCCTTTTTCTTCTGGGGCTGTGCAACAGACTTTTGAAATCTGTTAATTCTTTACACTATTTCATTTTAAGAGGCCTTTGGGCTTTGAACAATGCTTTTGGAGGTCCCAGGTTCTTCTTGTACCACATGCAGGTTCTGATCTCTCTAAAGATTGATAGTGGAAGAACTTCTTGCACACCCTTTCATTAGCATAAAAGCACTTCAAGTCCTGTGACAGGCTGCAACCAACTGCTTGGTTACCAGTTTACCTGCAGGGAAAAGTTCCTCTGGGCATTAAGCAGATAAGGTTCTTTGGGTAAATCTGATATTTTTTATTAGACCAACTAAAATAGTTGGAAAGATTCTTCTTTGCAAGCTTTCAGGTACAAACACCCTTCTTCAGGCAGAGGAAACATCTGGTCAGTAATCAACTCATTGTCCAAGGGTGCTTGCATTTGAAATGGAGAACTTCCTCCCTTCCTCCCCCATCCCAGCTAAGTACTGTTGATTGCCTTACACTATTCACACCTCATCCATGCTCCTTGGAATTCCAATCCAAAACAGAGGTAAAAGACAGGAGTAGTAGCAGTTTTCCATCCAAAAGAATGCTCATAAAACATTTTGTGAATTTCAAGCACAACACTAAATTTAGAAGGTAGATGTTCTTACATACAGTAATTATCCTAAACGCTGGTAATTTACAACTGTTATGGTAGCATAAGCGGCAGTGTAGGTGCGATAGTCCAGGAATTATGCCAGAGGAAAGGATCTCTCACGGTGATCTCCTATCATACCAACTATAGAGCTGAGCGAGAACTAGACAAGCTTTTGAATCCAAGACATTCTTTATTAGCTGGTCCAATAAAAGAAACCAGATTAATAAATCTTTGTTTCTTGCATAACTTACAAACATATTCAAAGATATCCAGAATCACAAGCAGCAAAAATTGTTGCCCTATATAATCTTAAGCTGCAATAAGAGAAGAGCACGGGGTTGGAAGATTCTGGATACATCCTGTTCATCCTCTCCTGCACACCTACTCTATGCCTTTATATGAGATGGGATACTGGGCTAGAAAGACCTATAGTCTGACCCAGCATATAGAATTTCTGACGTTAAGTTCATAGTGCTCTACAGTCCACAGACAACCATCCAAGACAGGCTGGTTCTCCTTGAAGAAGGAAAAATAGGACCATTACCAAGCAGAAAGTTATTTCTCTCAACTGATTAATTTATGGAAACGCTGAAAGTTTTCAGTCCCTGCTACAAAATCAAACTGAAAAAGTTTGGGAACTATTAGAATATAACTAAACACACACTTTAAACGAAAACCTAGAGGAGAATGTTGTACATACCAGCAGGAAAACAAGGAGGTAGAATCAGCTGCAGGATTTGAAGCTTGCCGATACTGAGAATCCCAACTTCCCGATTAGTCTCAGACTTGATGGCTCAGAAGCAAGTCTGTAATTCTCAGCCGACAAGGCTTACAGGTTACGTGGAATATTTTTCTGAGAGTTTACAAGATTGCTGGGTTCAAACCAATCCTGCTACAGTCAGTTAAAGCAGCATCCTATACTGCACACATCTTTTGCCTTTCTTCACCTTCCAAAGCACATACATAAACTGAAGTGAGGAAGTCTACATATAGAACAGCACTTGTTTACCTGCTTCTCATGCGGCAAGCAAACTGCAGTAAGGTCAGAAAGATACTAACTTCTTTTCTTCCGCTAATAGTGCATACAACCCCTGGGAATCTCTCACCTCCTCCCACTTCTGCTCTTTACTATGCTGTGCTTGGTTTGGTTGTGATCAGACTTGAGGAATAATGTCTTGCATTCAAAAGCTTGTCTAACTATCCCAGACACATAGTTGGTCCAATAAAGAGACATCACCCTAAGAAATCCTTGGCCCTTGAAAGATATTCAAAAAGATTAGGTGATGCCAGACGTCACTCTTGGTGATAACTGTTGCTTTTGCTTGTCAAGATGCAAGGAAAACCCACCAATTTAAACTTGGATATAGATCATAACCACAAGCTACAGCTATATGAATATGTCACATAAAAACTTAAGCAACTACAATTCATGTTATCTTCATGTAACTTTTAAAATCTGCTCTGAAGATGTTAACTGGAGATGCAAAACAGTCAAACAACGCATCATTGCTTTCTATCAGTAGTAGCCTAGTGCTATTATTTAAATCAATAGTCACATTTTCTCTTCTCAAAGAATAGGACTTTTGGCCTCTAAGGCTTCCAGATCTAGTCAGCCTTCTTTTGCTCATCTTCCCTTACAAAGCATTCATTCCAATACACAAATCTGTTTCCATGATGAGGCTTTCAAAACGCTTCCATTTTGTTTCTTTACCATTGGTCTTGTATGGTAAACGATGCTGTTACTTTTTTCCACCAAAACGCAAGCAAGCCATATGGTTATTTTCATTACAGTCTGAATTTAAGCCGTATGCTACAAGAGCAACAGTGGTAACTTTATCAAAATGAATAATGCTTTTTCTGAGAGCATATTAGACTGTGTTCTTGAAAGTCTTAATACAATGCATTAGTTTATCAATTGACAACACATTAAGATTTAATTTAAGCCTTTATTACAGTGAGCCGCCTTCCCCCTCTTGCAGTCATGATGTACAACATGTTTTGTTCCTAGAATGTCTCACAATTCAACACAATACCAAGCACTTTACTAACAAGATGGAAGAAAGAGATAGTCAAGCATAAGCTATAAATAGCTGAGTGAGTCAGGGGTCATAAAACTACTGTAAATTACCTCACTGCAGGATAAGTCGCTTCCTAATCTTGAGAGGAAAAAGGGGAAAGGTTCCAACAAAATTCAGCTGCTCCTTGTAAACATGTTGCTGTTAACTATAAGCTGCCGCGCAGAAGACTTAAAAACTGTCACAAGCTACACACGTAAGTCATGTCAACCTAACTCTATCCCAAAAACAAAGATCCTGGTAAACATCTACCTTGCCCTGTTTCTGTATGCAGATCTTGTGAATTACCGCAACTCACAGATCTTTGCTTTTTAACATGCTCTGATGCATCGAGTACCAAAGCAATATAAATAAAACTGCATTTTTGCTAGGTCTCTGGCTACAGTGCAGCACTTCCACAAGCAAAATTAAGTTTGAAGGCTAAAAACACCACAAAATATACCCAAAAAAAAGGGCTTTACTGGAAGCAGCAGCGTGTTACTTCAACTCAGCTCAGCAGCATCCGTAAAGAGTGGGTTCTTTTTTAGTGAGCTTTTCCGTGCTTTTTAGCTAAAGCAGATTCAAGCAGCTGTTGGATAAAAAGGCCATAAAAGCCCCATTACACCCGATCTATACAGGCATTGGGCAAGCCGGGTCCAACTAATGTGCTGCTTCTTCTGGGTATGTGCTGGACTCTGTATGGGTGTGCTGAGTTTAAAGGAAAGCACCTGGAGTTTTTTGAACATCTGCAAGCAGCCTTATTACTAGAGAGGCAGTTAACCATGCTGGTCTAAAGTCAGGCAGAAGACAGGGTACAGCTGCCTCTTAGAGTAACTCAATCAAAGGTATATACAATAAGTTTTAAAATGTAAAGCTTATCGTATACATCTCTGTTTTAGGTATTCTGCAAGGTGCAAATCTACCCTGTCTTCATTTACTGCTAGGCCAACAAGAGCAAGGAACACTAGAATCAGTATATTTGGGAGAGCAGCGGGAAGCAATTCCATAAGATCTATAATAATGTTTGCTTTGTTTTTCAATAAAAACGACTGTTTAAGACATGCTCCTCCTTTCATTCAGAGTTTTTACAAGGTAAGACACTGAAGTAAGCACAGCATTTCCAGACCAGGAGAGGAACTCAGAACCAGAGACTATAATGTTTAGTTTTAATGTCTTTCTTTAAAACATTCTAGCTGTTGCATTGCAGACTATATCCTCCCAGATTAAATGCATTTAATGGTTTTGGCAAAAACTACTATTATACTTATTTAGCAAAGAAAGCATGTAAATAAGTAAATGTGTAGCATGTGCAGTTTATAGAAAAGCACCTACTGTGAATAACCTAGTTTAGTAAAAAACCCTGATCGTAAGTCAAATTCCTAGCATGAAGTTAAGTGTCTACATGGTAAATTAAACACTAGCCTAGAAGACAAGAGTGCAAGAGTCAGGCATTTACCACAACTTTTCTCATACCCAACTGAAAACCACATGTCCAAACTTACTTTTATGTTTGCCAGGGGTTCCATTAAGAATACACTGGTATATGATGTTATATGCCTGATGGTCTACAAATTATCTGAGGCACGGATTTGTTTGGATGATCTCTTTTACTGTAACAAACTGTATGGCTGGGAGAGTCAGACAAGCTTTCCAATGCAAGATATTCTTTACCACAATAAAAACTTGACACTGCTCTTCTTGGAAAAATACCTTGTCCAACAGGCATTATGGTGGACATTATCGCACTATACAAGGCAAAGATGACTTAATAGATACAAAAAATTAACATCAGATGAGACAGACTGATTAACCATTACCATATTTACTCTAATATAATAGACTACCGAGTAAATATGGTAATTGCATAAATCCCCACTACTGAGATTCTATATATGGAAAATTTATAATTTTATTACAATTTTCCAGGTATAGAATCTATTTTTTTGAGTTATGCCTTGAATTTGTCCCCCTCCAACTGCTGCAGCACAAAAAATAAAGTCGTGGGGCAGGGGGGCCGGTAAGTAGCCCTTTTGTTCTCTGCTTCCCCTTCACTTTTTCCTCTGGCAGCCCCTTTCTCCTCTCCTTGTGGGCTGCTTTCCCTGAGTACGTGGAAGGGAGAAGCAAATTTAAAAACGATAACCTTGAAATTAAACATGGCTGTAGCAATTTGCATACAGTACCTATTCACTTAGTTTATCCATCTTCCAGTAAGATGTATGGTAGCAGCCACTGCACACCAGTCCCCCCTCAACTCCAACTCTGAAGTCAGAGTGAGCCACTTTACTGCATACATTTCAACTTCCGCTTCCCTCCCACAGCTGAGCAGCACCTTTCCTTCCCTTCTCCAATTATCCCTGGGTTTTTGTTTTGTTTTTTTACCTGCCTTCTAATGTCTGGCAAAAATCACAAAACAAAGCCCCAAACAGTTCACTGAGAATCCCTCCGTTGCTCCCTCTCTTAGCCTAATTATTAGTGTGGCCCTGCTCCCCATTAGGTGGAGTCCAACCAGGTTGTCCTGCACCTCATCTGCATATGAATTTTGGAGGATTCCAGTATTCGTGACAAAAACACCTCATTGCAGTCATAAGCAGGGAATAATCAGCACATGCATATTTTCGGGGGGGGGGGGAAGAGTATCTGAAGTATACACACAAACTGAACAACCCTGAGCTATGGGGTCACCATGGCTTGAAACGCAACTTCATAGTTGGCTTGCAGTACTGAGCACATGCAGTTTTTGGCAGCAGTTTAATGACTGATAGTGTATTTTATAAAGCTTCCTTGCCTGTGATAATAAGATGAGGGGCTTCCCCCCGCCACACCCCAGGCTGGTTGGAAGGGGAAAAGGGGGTTACCTTGTATTCAAGAAAATATCGTACCAAAAACAAAAAAAAACAAGATTTGTTCTAAGACTGTGTCTGAGTTTCAGACCTATTGTAAAATAAAAATAACTGTGAACAGAATTGTATTTAATTCAGAAAACAGACTCGTTTCTCACCAGCAACATGAAATCATTCATTATGCATATCTGCAGTTATTTCTTAATGCCACTAAGTAAATACTGTCCATCAGAGACATACCATAAACCTAATGGGTCTAAAAACCACCACACACATTTAAGACCACACTAGAGAAAAACGCAACTAATTATCTACAATAAAGCACATCACTGTTCTGCTCCATGCATAAAAGTTAGGTACTTAACACATCACCATCTTTCATATATATTTTATAGGCTTATAGACAAAAGCACAAACTGTCAGGCAGGAATGTTAGCCAACTAAGCTAGAGTCAAAACACTGCCCAGCTATCTAGAAAGACTAAACAAGCCAAACTGACAATCAAAGGCACATTTTTTCATGTTACTGAGACATGCCTGTGAAGCGAGCCAAATTGTTCTACTTGCAGAAAAAAAGAAAAAAGCCATTTTATGTAAAATTGCACTGCTCTACATTTTATATTCATTATTCTATAGATGCCCGTCTCCAGAAATGTTAAGCATTCCTCACCCCCTTCAGGTATGGGCAAATGAACAACATGCAGTTAATTAAAAGGTGATGGCAACTTATTGCACATTAGCTACTCTATGCTAACTGTTCATGTGCCTTCTCTTACTCTGAAGACATGAAAGCTGACCTGTACAACTTAGCAGCTCTTTCATTCAGGGCTAAATTACCTCATTACTTGCTCTCTAATAAATAACGGCTAACTTGTGGTCGTCTCCCCCCTCCTCCTCCTCTTTCCTTTCTGTAACCTATTCATTTTCCATTCCCTTATTCTAGAATCAAGCTGACAATCAAAAAAATCTACTGAATATTGAAGTTTTGTATGCTGCTTAAAACTTCTGAAAAAACACTGACTGTGCACTTTATTAAAAAAAAAAAAAAAAGCTTTTGACAAGCTAAACATGTAGATGTTAGAGAAGCATCTACAAGCCTCCCCCAACTCTAAAATTGACATGTATAAATCTATCCACTTATATTATTTGTATACAAAAGGTTTTTACAAAATAAAATGCGACTTCAACCTGCAAAGCAAGCTTAGACCCAAGACAACTGAATACATATATACATCCGTACAAACAAATTGTTTCAATAGCTGATTCTTGTAACACTCACCCCAATGCTATTTAATGTGTTCTTTCTTTTTAAAAGGTAAGTATTAGAAGGATTTCCAGTACAACAAATAAAGGGTGCTTAGGCTTTCAGTTGAATAGTGTAGCACACATTAGTTTGACCATGCTAACACCCCGCCTCCAAATCCTAACTGAGATAAAAAGCCTGCATGACTTCAACTGGAATAGTGAATGGAGAGCAGTAGAGAGAAGCTGATCACCTACTGTCTTCAGAAAGAAGCTGTGTATTAAAGCAAGGGGGTGGGTTTGCCTCAATATTTATACTCCACTCACATACATATTTTCTTTTCCTGAAGGCTTCCCTGTAGCTACTAATTAAGTACATTATAATCCTACTGGCTGCTATTTTCTACAGAGTACCAAACACTTGACTGTTAATAGCGGAATAGCATTACTAAAAATCTTTACCAGAAAAAAAGAACAAACCTATTTGTCAAATGCACACAGAATGGTGAGACTGCAGTAACAGAAAAACAGAGTGTAGACTAGGACTAACTGAACACAAAGGGAAATCCCAATAACAAAGTACAGTGCACAATGTGACAGAAGTGCATTCACTCCCCATCTCATCCAAGTCTGCAGTACTCTCTGCCAATTAGACAGAAAGCCAATCATTTCTTTCAAATAATTCAGGAACCCTCCCAACTACTTATCAGACCTTTAAAGCTCTTTTTTTTTTTTTCCCCCATTCCAGTATCTCTGTACTAGAAGCCAATGGAATATTTATTGAAGACTGAACTTACTATAAACCATTCGCAGCCAGTGCCTCAGAATAGATGAGAAGGCAGCAGCTATGAGTACAGATGATTTAGTAAGCTGTGTTCTTGTTTGAATAGAGGTTAAGTCTTAAAATTGTCTAATGGAGTGCTTTCTAACACTGCACCAATAACTTCAGAAGCAGCCACATCTTTCAAAGCACCTCCTCCGGTACAATGGATGTTTATTTTGGAAGGGTTTTGTGCTCCATGTCATAAATGAAAACATTTTAGCTGCACTTGAGGCTTTGTGCAATATTTAATTGACAACACACCATACACCCACCCACAGGAAACTCTCGGCTTACTAGTCTCTTTCCTGAGGCCGCAGCCATGGCGGGGCATGCAGAAACGGGTGTCATTTTACAAGTTACAACTGCACACAAAGAACTGAGCAAGCTATACATTCAACTACAAACTATTCCATGAAAGAATGCGTTTGTCTCTCCAATTTGTAGTACAAAACTAACAGAATATCTTAGCTTTACAGTTCAGAATCAGAAAATCTTTTAACAAAAAGTCTGTTAGCCCAGGATTTTAGCAAGGAACAAATGACTGGAAGTAACATTAAAGTAGTCTCATGCACAACTTATCCCATTGTACAGCTCTGTAGAGTCCCTTTCAAAACACATACCAATACCTGAACATAAATTAGTATAAAAGCAAGGCCCCAAGTCAGCTGATGTGCATCAACTGCATATACTCCATTTTCGGCTGTGTAATATATTACTTTACACTTCCCTTCCCCTCCCCCACAGAGTGGTGTAAGAGTTCTCACTGCCATAGCAACCAACTAACAATAGCATATGACACATGCAGGAAAGAAAGTGAAAGTTTTTTAAAATCACCATATTGCAGTTTCCCCCACAGAACAACTCATATGCAAGGGTCACTTTATTAGTTTACGCCCAAGGCTTGCAGCCCGCACCGATGAGTCATGTACAAACCACAGGCAGCCACATTAAAGCATTTCTTAAGGACTTGCCTCTTTAGCCAGTCAACGTCTACTACTACCTACAGCTGTATAGTGTCACAGTGCACAAAATTCAGTTCCAATACGTTTTATGACATCCAATCAAAAAAATCTGTCACGCACTCAGTAGCTTTTAAGCATTGCTTTACATCCGTGTAATCACTTAGTTTTCCTGAGTACCAACTAAACTTTGGATCTCCAGTTCTGCTTGTTCCTTTGGTTATGGTATATGACAAAGTACGCAGCCAATTTCATGTCAGCTTTACATCAACAATTACTTTTTTGCTCTGTCAGCACTTGCTATTCACCCTTTGGGTATATTTTAAAACAGAATATTCTGTGCAGTAATGTGTCAAAACTTAGGTAAAACCGTAACCAAAGTACCCATGCTTTACCTCTGATTTGTTTAAAAAAAAAATCTGACCAATTTGCTCCTTTCAGCCTACACTGACCATTTTAGATACGTTAAGATTTTTGCTGGCCTCTAGCAAGCATTTACAGCATCTTTCCTAGGGATAAGTGTAATAATTAACTGCAACTGCGTGGAAATAAAAAACCCAACATAGAACCCACAAGTCCTCTGAGCAGCTGTAGGTAGAGAACTGCCCCAAGAAACTAGAACTAGGAGGTGGTCCAGATGGCTCTAATTAGCCATTAATCTCTGCAGACAGAAGTTGCTGAGAACAGAAGTCTGGTCCCATCTCTTCCAGGCAATCATCCACTCTGAGAAACATATAGCATCACTACCTGAAGCAGGACCTGGTAAAAGCTGGCTGTGTGAAGAGACTGACAAGTGATCTTGGAAGGAGTGAGGGTCAGGGCCATACTACTGAAAGACTAAAGAGACTCCTGTAAGGAAAGCTGTACAACTTGGGTTTAGTTTGGAGCTTGCCTTCCTGTCAAGATGGGAACTGAGCTCCTAAGGCAGGGTGGGGGAAGACTAACTGTACTCGAAAAACAAGCTTGCAAAGCTTTTGGCACTTTGGTCTTAAACTTTAGTAAGATAAATACAGGTACTTCAAGGAGGTGTTACACTTTCCGACTCCCATAATTTTTTTTAGTGGTTACATTATCCTGCTGAACCACAGAATAATTCAGAGACAGTGAAGAAGCCCCATGCCAGTAAGTCAGTGGATCTCACCTTAGATCTTTTCATATTACTTAGTTGTTTATCACCATCAGTAGCCCAGCTCTCCAAAACCAAAAGAAATATCCCACTTGGTCCAATACAGCCAGGCTTCTCACCTTCTCCTGGTGAAATTCTTTCCTTCAGGAATCTCTTCCAAAACAAACACAATGCATGCCATGCAAATTCTCATGCATACAACTTTAATATCTCTTTTGTGTCAAACTATTTCCCAAAGGCCCTACCCTCCTTGAATGACTTCTAAATTCTTATGTACTTTAAAAACCTCATTGCTCTTAATCTTCTGTACAATTCTGTGTTTCATTCTGCTTGTGATTACTTAAAAACAGTACACTGTGTAGTCTAGCTTCCAGTCCAATTTAGATAAATTTTTTTACTTTGTTCCTTTATCTTACTGCACTCACTTCACACTATAGTCATAGTACTTACTGCCATCATAATAAACCAGTATACCCATTATGCAACAGTGTTGGCATGATGCTATAGCAGTGATGTTAAACAGGTGTCAGAGGTAAGGAAGAGGCAAAGTTATCCAAAATATCCTTGCCTCTCCCACATATATCCATTACATACATCTTTAACTTAAATGAGTATTATGTTCAGAACTTAAGTTTCTCACTTCCTCCCAACTGATTATTTGGGCTGTGCGAAGCTTCGGTTGTTAATTCAATTTCAAAGAAATTTGGCCTGATTCGGTGGCTTAATCTCCAAATCGAAGCGGGAAACCCATTAATCTCTCCATATTTTATTCAATTGGGAGAGATTTGACGATTCGGACACAGACACAGCTTTATATGCATTTTCTACAAACCTCAAGGTACCAGATGGCTTGTGAATGCTGAGATGGTGGGGCAGATGGAGTGTCCCACAGGAGTGTGGGGGGGTCCCCAGCACCCTCGGCAGCAGACCCAGAAGTGGACCACAAGTTCTTCCAGTCCACTTCCAGGTCCGCCACCAAGCACACAAGTCGTCCCCCCCCCACACTCCTGTGGGATGCTCCATCCGCCCCACCATCTCAGCATTCACAAGTCTGGTACCTCGAGATATGTAGAAAAAATATATATAAAGCTGTGTCTATGGCCAAATCACAGATTTGCCGAATCAGAAAACTGAATCTTCAGATTCGGCCGAACTGAAAGTTGGGACAGTGATCTGAATCAGCAAACAGAATCACTATCCCTCGAATCAGCCCAAATCCGAATAGAGTTTAGTCTGCTTCACACACCCCTACTGATTATACTTCACAGTCCCAAGCACCTCACAGCTAGATAACATTTCCTCCCCGCCCCCCCCAGTTTACTTCATTACATATCCATACTGATGACTACATCAGTTAAATTCTCCATCTTTATACTTCCAGTTGCGACCTGTTACTCAACATAAGGACACTTTTTCTAGCTCAATTGTTTCTACAGTTCAGAAGGTAGTTCATAGCTCTGAGTCTGGCAAGCCATCAAGGGCCACATGACAGGCAGCCCAGGGCAGATTAGTATTAATTTTCTAAATTTTTTAGGGGCCCCACGGGCTAGATAGAATGGCCTGGCAAGCCACATCCGGCCCTCGGACCACATTTTGCCCACCCCAACTAAGACTTTTTACAAGCTTAAACTCTTGCTGTTTATTCCTCAGATCTCTAAGCCCAAAGAACCTGTTTTCATACAAAAAACATTTTCTTAAAAACTTAAGTAAAAGGAACACAGTTCACATAAATAAGCTCAGATGCTGTAAAGGGACAACTGCAAGATAGTGGCACCTATGGGCATTTTTATACATGCAAGCACTGCAGTGCCGGGCACTTTTAAAGCGCCCAGTGCTGCAACGCTTGCAGTTGTATAAGCAGTGAAATGCACCTCAGCACTGAGAAAATGGCGGCGGTGCACTTTTGAACTAAAACAGAGGTGCTTTTGTTCAAAAGCGTACCACCACCATTTTCTGCACGCTGATACACATTTTGCCATTTATGCAACTGTATGTGGCACAGCGCAGTTTGCCTCAGCTTGTGTGTGGAGCAGATTCAATTAATCAAGTTTGCTCCAAAGTGGCAGATCTCCAGTGCATCACAGGACAGAAAAGTTTGTGCATAAAAGTGCCCTACCAGTTTAGAGCTGCTCTATCACCCCCAAAAAAGGCCCGGTTGCAGTTAGGGTGAAGTACAGGACACATAGAATGCAATGAAGCCAAAGACTAAAGGTATTACCTGGCTCAGACTTTTTCTACCTCCCACCTCCAATAAAAGGGATAGTCTTCTCTGTTCTGTCACTAAGTGTCTTAGTAGAAACACCACCTAGACTTGATTCCAGAAGGTCAGAACTTGCAAAGGCTGTCTACATGCCAGGGGGCAGCAGCAAATGAAAAACTCTTACATTAAAGTTACCCAAGATGACAAAGCTGCCACATCACAAAAACTATCATTTGCACCAACTGTATGCACAGATTCTACATGACAAGTGATGCAACATCTGGAAATTTAAATGAGTTTCAATTATTTGACATTCTTTAATCAGGTTTCCAGGGCAAGGGTTGACAGGCCTTCAGTACTTTGCTATTGACGACCTTGTTAGTAACAGCAATATGGACAGATTACAAGGCTGGAATCTGAAAGTTAGATTTTTCAATGCCACATATCTTCCATAAACACCACCACTGGCAGATTTCACCATCCTACTTGCTATAAATACAATTTATTTATGGTATATTTGGAACCTAAAAATAAGCTTGCCTGTTATAACTAGTTCAAGAAGCTATGAATAACTGCTGGATCAACAATTACAATTACTTCAGTAAATGTCTCTTGTCATGAGGGCCATTACTAGGTAATTATATCTCAAGAAAACCAAAAAGCCTCAAATCCCATCAAGAAACTGACTTAGACTAGCTAATAATCTCTCACACTATCAACATATTACTAAGAATATTTACTACTGTGCCTGAAAGTACAGCTACTGGGGAACATACATTTTTCATTTCTGATAAGGAAAGACGATATGCAACAGCAACTATGAACAATTTGAAAGGACTAAGTTGTAATGCTTATTCAATACAGGCAACTAAAACTAAACAAAACAAACCCCAGGAGTCAAACGAGACACACTTTCATCAAGGTACAGATGCACAAAACCAATTCACTTAGTATTACTTACTGCATTGCTCCAAGTATAGGTTGACCTATTTTTCCCTCCAAAAGAACTAAGAGACTCACACTCAGCTTAAGAGCTGACCTCTTACCTTATTTTGTTCAGTGGGGCTCTTGCTCTAGTATTTTTAGTGCATTTAATTATTTAGAGGTCCTTTCCTCGATCATTTGATTCTTACAGGTTTTTGCAGCTACAATAGCACTTAAAACCATCTGTAGCTACTGACTTGTATTCAGTGAGCTGTTTTTCCTACAACTAAACCTGAAAACATAGGCTCAATTTAAAATGCAAAGTTGACCAAATCAGCACAATATGGTAATCATATACCAGCCCCATAACCATTGCAAAATCCTATGTTTACTGTTCAGTGGACGCATCAGAAAGCCATATGGGGGGGGGTGTTTTGTTTTTTTAAACTACAGCGTCCAAAATGATTCTGGACAAAGTTTATAGGTACTAGTATGCCTTTGCAGTTGAATTCACCTAGGGCTCTCATGTGTTTACAGAGAAGACAAAAGTACCCAGAGTGGAGAATCCAAGTTCTGTAGCAATCTGTGAAATCAATTCTTCAAAATCAAGGAAACTAAAAGCTTGCTGGGAAAGACAGTATTCCAGAAGAACTCTTACACCACCTTGGCCCATCGGCAAAACTGTGGTTCTTGGCTCTCTTTTCAACTGGGATGGTGGACAGCTATATTCCACAAATCTGGAGCAAGGTAATGGTGACAGACCTACCAAAACTAGGAAAGCCAGTACATGACCCTAGGAGCTACAGGCCCCTCTCTTTGCTCTGCATTACCTACAATAATCAGGCCTATCATCAACCTACTCCTCCCCAAGAACAAGCTGGCTTTAGATCCCATTGTAGCTGCTGTGAACAAGTACTTGCCATCATTACAAACCTCTAGGCTGATTTTCACCACGAGCTCAAGACCGGGGCCACCTTCATAGATCTTTCCTTGGCCTATGATACTATGTGGAAACAGACTGTCCCTGCTGCTGCCGCTGCCATGTGCCAAATTACTCCAGCTGCTGTGGACTTTGATGAGCAACAGAAGGATGACAGTCTATGAGCCAAGGTCACCACTCCAAGAATACTCAACAACGGCCTCCCACACAGAAGTGTTCTGGCACGGATGCTTTTTAACGTCCTACTCAAATCACTGTGGAAATTTATCATTGGTGTAGATATCACTTTGACCACACAGGCAATGCCTTTTCAGGATACTGAAGCCACACTGAACTCTGATGTATCAATAATGGCTGCATACTTCCATCAGCAGAGACCATGACCAAACGCAACCAAGTCCATCATCTCCACATTCCATCTCAACAAATCGCGAGGCACATAACACCCTCAATGACACCTTTGGTGCAGAATAAGTGTTTCATGACCCGATTCTTACTTACCTTGTGGAGACCCTTGACCACTCCCTTAATTTGTCATCACCACTTCTGAAAGATTGCCATAAAACCAAAGGCACAAGTGAATATCATCCAAAAGCTCACCAGCACAAGCTGGAAAGCAAAAGCCACCATCCTCCTCACTTCTGCTATAGCCCTAGTTCTCTCAACAGCTGAGTACTGTGCACCTGTCTGGGCCTCAGGTTAGTATTCAAAACTCACTAACAACTCTACTCAGTAATGAGGACTATTTTTGAAACTTTATGATATCAACTCTAGTGTATTGCAGTGGCTACCAGTACTTCCAAACATTACTCCTCCCTTGATTCGACGGGATGTAGCAACATACAGAGAAATAATGTGCATCACTTGTAACCTGGACCTTCCCCATCTACCAAGACCTTCAAAGTCTCCCTACTCATTGTATAAATTTCATTAAAAATTCAGGACATGAACTGAGCACCTCCTATACCACAATACTGAAGAATCTTGGAGGAAAGCTGGAGTAGAAAATACTTTCCCAAATAAATACCTAGTCTCTGACCCAACAATGCAACAACTGGACTTCAACCTTCCATGGAGCACGTGGACAATCCTTAATAGGATACGCACGGGCATGGCCGATGTGGCCACCTGATGTACAAAGTGGCACCTAAAAACTTTGCCTGGCTGCAACTGTGGAAACCCTGACCAAACCATGGAGCACATAACATCCTGCCCCAAATATAAGTTTGAGGGTGACATCCTGGAATTAAACTCACTTTCCAGCAGGGCATTGGTCTGTTTGGAAAAATTGGAATTAAAAGCTTGATGACAGCTCTTGTTCCTAAAGCCATACAACAACAAAAGACTGAGGTCAAGCATTCCTTAAGGACCAAAACATGTAAGCTAGTAGCTTGCTCTCTAAAGAGCAAAGATTAAAAGGGAAAGTGTAGTTTCTCAAAAACAGAAATACAACTTCATGGACTGGTCGGTCCCAAAACCAAGCACACACAGACCTTCCCCCCCACTCCAAAACCACCTCTAGCATGTGGTCTCACTTAGTAAAAATAATTTAAGGAGCTGTACTGTTCTGCATGCGTGTACATACACACACACAGTAAGCTGCTGTTATTTTTTTTACAAAAGCTCATCTCTGAATTGGTCAGGTCTCCAAAGTACCACTCAGCCTTACCTTCTGCCTGACTTCACAGTACCATGGCTAACTCTTCACTTTGACAGAGAGAAAAGGAGCCTACTTACTCACCACACTTTTTTTTTTCCCCCCCACATCAGGTCAAGCAGCTTTATAGCAAGAGGTACAGAATAGCCCTGTCTTTGCAGATAACAGTCTGAATCCATTCCCTTACTCGACCTACTCCTATCTATCAGTTTATCAGAGAAATCACAAGAAGGTGTTAATATGGGCTTTTACAAGTAAGAGCACCTATAACAAAATGGAAAAGTTTTTGGAAGTGCCAAAATAAACAGATGGTGCTGGCACAGGATGCATCCAATGGGAAATAATGTATGGAGAATACAGGAAGAACTATCCAGCAAGAGTTATTTGAATACATACAGTCTAACGTATGGGTTAACTACAGCAATTCAACAATCTCTCTTTTATTTTCTAAATACAGGATATACAGCTGTAATAAATATAAAGTTCTTCTAATACCATAATGATTAATGTCATTATGCAAACCAAGACAGATTCTTTGATGTTTTATGTTGGATTGTTCTAATTTGGGCTGGACTGACTGCACATGCAGCACAAGGGGCCAATATGGAGGGCGGGGGTGTATGCTACATGCAGCATCCCACCAGCCCAGCCCTGTGTATGTTGAATCTGGCACGGGCTGATTCAGGGGAGCCAGTATACAGTGCTGGTTCAGTGCAGGTGCTGCATACACTGTGCACCCCAGACTGACCTTGTGCTGTATGCGGCATCAGGTCAAGCCTGTACACTCCATACAACACGTGGGACTGGGGCCCACATGCAACCTACACAGTACATGGGGTCAGGTCTGGGGACCCATGGACTAGATCATGCGACTCCGTGGGCCATGTGTTTCCCACCCCTGTTTTAACCCATCCTCTTTATCCATATAACATTTTGTTTTCAAGATCGTCTTTGTTCCCACCATTCCAACTGTCTTCCATCTAGTTCTAAGGGTTCCTGGAATGTATGGCATACAAGCATCTCTTCATATCTGAGAGAGATGCAACTCTGCACCTGTCTAATTTCTTTACCTTGATCACTTCCTTTATTTCGAGGCACCTTTTGTGGCCCACCAAAGCCTACTGCTCAGTTGTTCCTTTTCTTTCTCATTCACTCACCCACATTAATGCTGCCCCAAACTTCCGGAAGACTTGTAAAAGCTGTAAAACCCAAAACTGAGCAAGGAAGGGGGAAAAAAAAAAGCACATTTCAATATACGTCGGCTCAAAACATCAGAATCTTCTGGCTTCTGAGTCCAAGTAACTGTCATTGTATTCATAATATCCCTCACAAAGTGACTACAATCAATGTTGTGATCAAAAGGGGTCTGTAATCACTAATGTCTCCAGAGGTATCAATGCAAAATCTGCAAAGAGCCTACTGAAGAAAGGTGCCACAGGACAGCGGACTAAGTCCTAATACAAAGTGCATTAGAATTCAAGCTTACAACAAACTTAAAAATTTAAAATATCCCATTCTGGATGATGTCAGGGGTCTTGGGAGAACAGCTGGTTCTTTTCCAGCAATATTAGCCATCTAATGGAGAAATGGCATCTTCTCTAAGGTTCTGGCAGTCACTATCATTGATTAAGTACAGGAAGAGAGCCCCATGGATTGGGTTCAGGATGGAGCTCTCAACTTCAAAGAGGACAGGATTCTCCAATGTAAAACCCCACATATGCAGCAACCCAGTCATGCACTCTCAGTTGAAGCAAACATGCACTTAGGTTTAAAAAAAAAATTCAAACACACTGCACCAATCTTGTATTACCCTGTCAGTCTCCTGGGCAAAGTAATGAGGTACTATCCATGATGCACAAGTGCTTTGCACAACATCAGCAGATAGCTGACACCAACACAATAAACCCAAGAACCAGACAGAAGATTTAGCAAGCAGAGAGAATGGGTACACTGGAGTCACTACCTGAACTCACTTAAAAACTTACCAGCCCGTGTACTGAGCTGTGACAGCTCACGCCTGGACTGTAACTCAGACAAAACAGTCTGTACACTTGGGCAACCTGAACACATTGAACACTGGGCTGCTACTGGTATCTGAGCCAGTTAGTTCAAAACTAGCTTAGGTGGTTTCCAACATTAAACTGAAGTCATAGCAGCAATCACAATGTAGAAGACATACCTTAAGCAAGCCAAATAGCCAAGAATGTTTAAAAGATGCTCCTCCTCCACTGTGAAGCAGTTCTGAAGGCATTAGGGCAGGCAATTATTTTGGGCTGAGGGCCGCTTACTGAGTTTTGGCAAGTCATTGAGGGCCGCATAACAGGCAACCAGGGGCAGATAAATATTTTTTCTAAATTTTTTAGGGGCCCTGCAGGCTGGATAGAATGGCCTGGCTGCATTTTGCCCACCCGTGTATTAAGCTAGAAGGTTCCAAATACAGCAGGTAGGGGTCCTAGCATGTCAGCATATCAGTAAGAAGTCAGCTCTTTTTGCTAACCTCTTCCAAGAAATCTGGTAAGTTCTTTTACCAGGGAGGTATAATACCCAAAGTACTGAATTCTACAAAAATTATATTCTTAAAGTAAAAAAATGCATATCCTTCAAAGCAACTGAGGTGATACACCTAGGAACGGACTTTAAAGCACTCTTCCTAGTTAATGTCTTATGACGCGTGAGATTTAAAATTAGACAAATGCATTTTAATTAAAGAAATAACCTCTAGAAATTAGAAAGAAAGTGATATCTACCTCAATGTTAAGCACATCTTGTTATATATAGTTTTAAATGAGTTTATATGTTGGGATTTTGTTTGATAACGGTAAAATCTAAAGCACAGGCTAGATTAAATAGTGAAACAACCTCCCCCCTACCCCCCCTGCAATCATCCATCAGCAGCAATACTAAAAGTGTACTTCCCTACACCCTCCAGGAAAAAAAACTTCTGCAGAAAGACACTATAAAAATCTTCTAATCCCAGTAGTGAATTTATGCATATAAAAAACAAAAAACAAAACAGAAGTGCATTCTAGATACACATATCAAATAGTTAATGGCAAGATAACAGTTATTAATTACCTTTGGTTTTTTGTTCAGCAGCCTGAAAAAGAAAAAACAAAACAAAACAAAAAAATCAATCAATCAGCAGTATTGGTTAGCAACAGCTTTTATTCAAGCTATATCCAGGAAATGAAACCACAGTCCTGCCCCTTAAAATCTCCCATCTGACAAAGAAAACCCCTGAGTACCAAGATCCTGCTTTAGTTGAAACATGCTGATACCTTATTAGAACCACAGTTCACAGTTGTCAGATGTGATTCTTGCTTACTTTAAAATGCACCCTATTCAGGAGGGCTGTGCGAAGCCTCGGGTGGCGATTCAATTTGGAGGAGATTCAGCCCAACTCAGTGGCTTAATCTGAATCGAGTCAGGGGACCAAGAAAAAGGTCCAAATCAATTCAAAGCTCTCCGAATCTTCAGAAAAGATTCAAAGAGCTTTGATGATTCAGGCAGTCCCTGATAGCTGCAGCCAAACTAGAAGCTGGTAAGTACTAGGGGCAGGGAAGGGGACAAACCCCTGCCAGGCCCCAAGCCCAACCTGCTCCCCCAGCACCACATTCCCGCATGGCTGCCCTGCTCACCCCAGCTTCCAGTGCTTTAAAAAAAATTGCCCCTACTCACCGGGTGCTGCCAAGCAGGGAGGCAATCCCCACTACCCCCCACTGCATGGGAGGCTGTCACAAGCCTTCCAACCTCCCCCCCACCTCGCTCCCCCAGGCCTGCCCAAGCCAACTCTGGCCCTTTAAGAAAAAAAGAGTAAACCTCTGGGACTCTCCACTCCTGCAGTGGCCTCAGGGCTTCAGGGTGCTTATGCAGAGCTCAGCAGAGATAGTCCCCCCCAGCAGAACCAGTGAGTTTGGAGTTTTTCCTTGGCTTCCCCCACCCCCCTTACTCGAAAAAGGGCTGGAACTGTGGTGGGCAGGGCAGGGCAGGGCACTTGTGTAGAGCCTCCCATGCAGTGTGGGGTAGCAGGTGCCAGTGGGGATTGCCCCCCTGCCCAGCAGCACCCAGCAAGTGGGGGAGAGGTTTCTCTCGCCTCCAAAGTGCCAGGAGCTGGGGTGGGCAGGACAGCCATTGCTGGAGCTGGGAGAGCAGGCAGCGGATGGTCCTGGCTGATTTGAATCAGAAAATTGGCCAAAACAATTCAGGACAGCAATTCAAATCACCCGAATCCAAAGCGAAAACTAGCTGTTTCACACAGGCCTACTATTCAGCTATGCTGTCAATGATTTAAATCTAATATATAAAACAAAGTTAGTAATAGTAACAAAACTACATTTAAAATAAATTCCGTATACTATTAACTCAAAATATCCATATAATTATCCATGGCAAAGCCTATAAACTATACAGGAGAATATGCTGCATTTATTATGCTCCTACAGCATGATAAAAATTCATACAAAAACTCTTCTACAGTATGGGACTTAAAAAGGGGGGGGGGGTTGTTTTTGGTGAGGTTGAGGGAGGATGCTTGTGACTAGCTAACTTATGTACCTCATGTCTTTGGACTGAAGTGAATCAATCTTTTGAAAATTGTGTTTTCAGAGATGAATACACAGAACCAAGTAGTTTCTTCAAAGCAGCTTTGCCACATTCTGAAACATTACTACACTAAAGCACACAAGCATTCAAGGGAGCACGTGATAGTGTTTATGTACAGATTTATATAACCACATATGCAGTAATTAAATCCTTTTCATAGACTGAAGTATGAAGTGATGACTGTGATTTAAGTTGCACCTTTGATTGCCTCCCCTGCATTGTGCTCTCTAAGCCACTCTATCAGAATTACTTCCAGCATTCCAAACCTCTGAACTACCTTCAAAAGCCCTATTTAAAACGTAACATGGAAAGGCTCTAAAAACCCTCAGTTTGGGCCAATGGCCAGCTGTACTCAGTCCCAAAAGTACAACAATTTACAGTATGATTTAATGAAGGAACAAGTTTAAAAGCTGCAATCCAACGGGAGTGCTAGGTAGGTACCCTTTTCTTCAATAAGATGGTACTTGTTTCAAGAAAGCAGCACACAAATCCCAGAGCTTTAACACTACAGTATGATCTACAAACACGCTAGTTTAGAGGTTTCTAAAATAAAGTCTCTCCTTTCACAGCCAATTAAATTCAACTTAGAGCACTTGAATATCCTGGGTTTGCAGGTACACATGCAAAAACCCCTCAAAAACAAAAACCCATTTTCCCCTGTAAAATGACAACATCTTTCATAGCATGCGATGGCAGAAGAAAGGATTTGTAGGCAATGCTTTGGGATGATCCGTTTGAGGAATAAGGCTACCAGGAACACATGCCAAAACTCACTCCACCATATATAGTGTGTGCAACTTCTTGACAAAGGGAGATTGTAGCAATCCCTATATTTAGGTTGCCAACACTTTCCATTATGAGATTCTTACAACCTTTTTAGAGCTTGCAACCCCTTTGTAACACCTAAATACTTTAACTGTTTGAAATTTAACAAGGAGTGTTAAGGGACAGAAAGACATATTTCTGTTGCCTTACAATTCTTTTTTGAATTGTCTGGTAATCCTGAAATTCTCTAGTTTTCCTTTAGTTGTTCCCATTTCTCAGGATAAATGTTGGCAGCATCCAAAAATAGTAAATTAATATAAACACGCTGAACTTAAAAACAAGCCAATGCTGTAGCCAAAAAAGCAGTTGAAAATGCTTTACTGGGAACACAGAACCTCTTTGGGAGGATAAGCTAGAATCTCCTTGAAGATCCTACCATTCTCAGGTCCAGCACACCATCCCAGTAGTTCACTCCTCTACCCGGGATTACCGCATTCTCCAGCTCAAGCCATTAATTCTGTACTTCAAGCTGTGCTGAAGTTTCAGGATTCAAACTGTTGTACTGATGTATTAAAGGGGTTGTAACTGCTGCAAATTCATTTCTTTTTTTCCCCTGCCCTTTGAAACACTGGGAATTATATAGGGGTGCACCGATCAAGACTTTCTTGGCTAACACTGATAGCCGATTATTCAATCAGACATGTTGACCAATACTAGTCCAATAACCAATTCACAGGAATGAAGTTGGGCAGGATGGAAAGCAGCCCTACAGGTAAGTCTGTGGAGGGGGAGGGGAGGATCAAGGCCCCCACAGTCAGGGAGTAGGCTGGGGCTGCAGGTGGCTCATCCATAAGATCAGTGTCCTGGAGCTTAAAAATGGCAGCGGGGGTGTTTGAATTAAATTTACTTCAAGTGCCACATCCAAGCAGGGTGGAAGCTGAGGCGGGCTGCCCATTGTGAGCTCAGGGCTCTTCACCCTTGTGCCTGTGCGCTGAGAGCCACACACAGGCTGCGCCATGTCCCCCGTCTGTCCAACAGCTGGAGGCACAGCTCACTATCACCACTGTTGCCAGAGGATGCACAGCCAGCACAATGCTCCCAAGGTAAAGGAAGCAGGGCAAAGAGCCCTGAACCCACAGTGGGCAGCGCACCTCACCCCACTTAAAAGCATCCAAGTGTTTAAAAAATGATGGCAGCGGTGCTTGAACTCATTCAATGATCTTTAGTTCAAGCGCCCCACCAACATTTTTAAAGCACTAGGGCGCTGATCCCCGGACAAGCTGCCTGTGTCTCCATCCTGCTCCCCCAAGGTCCCATGCACAATCCTGCCACAGCTCCAGCCCCGACCCAGTCCTTGTCCCTTACCATGGGGGACCTCAATCTGCCCCTGCCTCCCCCCTACAGACTTATCTGAAGGGTGCTGCTCTCCACACTGCCCAGCTGCATTCCTAGCCACATTTATGCAAGCAGCTGCACACAAGAATATGGTGTCCAAGGGCCCTGGACAGAAGGCATATTATATTTGTCAGTACATTATCAGCTCCACCAGCCAAAGAAGGCTGATGATGTTAATTTTCCTTTTAACTGGTGCCAATTAAATATGGCGCCGATATATGGGTGCACCTCTAAAATTATATTGCATGCTTTATTTTTAAAAATGTATGTTATGAAATTAAGCATTCAAAAAAATTAAGTTGTTTGTACCACCTTAAATCTGCCTCTCTCAGCACATTACATTACAGCAATTTTTAGTTAAATGGCAATGTACAATTTCCCACCCCCAATTGTCCCACATCAGCCAAAGTACAGAATAATCAGTGCTTGAAACTTAATTCACAGTTGTATTGTGAATGAGGATGTTTGTAGGACTACTGCTTAATTGTTCTACAACTTAGAACATGGTGTGAAGAAAGCAGCAGAGAACAGAAGGGAGTAAATAGTTTTTGTTAAAAGCAGGTTAGTTTCTGGGGGGGGGGGGGGGGGGGGGGGGACCAGGAAATCAAATCTGTCCCTACCTCTGCCATACCATATGTGATCCTAAGCAAGTCATAAGCCAAAATTTAAAATCAGCCGTCCATGAATTGTGCATTCCTCATTTTTCAAGTGCCTAACTCTACCCACTTAGGGCTACCAATGTGGAAATACTGAGCACTTTACAACTTAAATTCATTGGTATCCTCAGTACCTTTTGTACAAAAGGCAAAATGGCCCAAAGGAATCAGAGGCATAGGAGTCCAAAAAATTTAAAACTCTAATTTCAGTCCTAACACTCAATACTTTATGTTGCCTCATACAAGTCATTTGCCTTAAATTTTACAAGTGCAAAATTGGGATAAAACACCATCTCTTGCAGGAGAGAATGTATTCACATTTTTAAACTTCAAATACTATGCTGAGTCATTTGGGAAAGACCACAAGGAAATTAACTCAAAATTAACTATAGGCTATAGATGGCACTACAGTTTAAGGCAGGAGATACTACTTGAATAAAGAAAATAAAAATATTCAACAGATGCCACATTCCATAAGCAACCCCCCCCCCTTTTTTTTTTTTTTTACTTTTTACTGTATTTAAAAAAAAAGTATGAGTTTTTTGGGAAAAAGACAACTTACTTCCATTATCATATGTTATCAAATCAACAGGAATAGGGATGCAGGATTAAGTTACTTGGGTGACCAAAATTCTGGCATTTTCTAACTTTCAAACATTTGCCTCTTCAACCTAGAACGTTGTTTCTGTATGTATCTTAAGAAACAACAATTTATATACATGCAGACGTTATTTATATTAAATGTGTAAATACCAAATCCTAATTCACATGACAGGATGGTTTCTGATCTGATTTAGTGGCATGACTAGTGCATAGATATTATACACAGACTTTCAGGTTTACACAATCCTTTATATGCTCTATTTGTATCTCTGTCATGACACTGCAGCATCAGTTAACCAAGAACTGAAACATATTACGTTATGCCAAAACGAATGTCTTGCATGTCATATAGTTAACAATTCCTTCACTTTTAATTTAATTAGATTGCACTGCATTTTACAGGCACTTTCAATATTTATTGTATTTTTTACTAAAAGATCATTAAAGAAGTTTCAATAAAATACAGAAGTCATAAAACTGCATCCCAGGCTGCCAATTTCAATTTAAGTTTCCCAAAAATCAATGGGACTCTTCTTCAACTAGTTGGATTTAATTTCCAGGGGTAGTGGCAGAATCAGCTTCTGTTCATTAAGTACTAAAACAGCTGCATCTTTGAAAAGCAATTGCATAAGCAAACCTTTTTCTGAGCACCTTCCTTCTTTTTCTTTTCTTCCTGCTTTTTCTTTTTCTTTTCTTCCATCAAACGTTCCTCTTCTTGTGTTTCTTGTTCTTTCTCCCTACGTAAAAGAAAGATTGGGGGGGGGGAGGGGGAAAAAAACCTTCTGAATGAGATCAGTCACATAAAGCAAGATAAACAGAGATATTACATGTCCAGAGATTTCTAGTGTTATGAAAATAGCACTTCAATAGAACCATTATAAAAAAATTCTGCATCCAATGCTAGCTAAGTGAGTGATGCCTACAGAAAGCTCCTGCCAGAGCTGTAGCTACCCAGTGTGCCAGAAGCTACTTGGCGGCTATGGGAAAATCTTTCCCTTCCAAAAACCAACATATTGATCAATTCCCCCCCCCGCCCAACCTTCCATTTTAAACAGTAAAAAAAATGCAAAATACCTGAAAATATATACTAACAGGTAGAAGGTAGTGAATTGGCCAGACAATTCCTTTGTAGTAAAAATATATGGGAAAAACTAGAGGGTGAAAAATATGGAAAATATTTTAAATTGGTTCTACTCCACAGAAACTCAGAACCAGCTTCAAAGGAGAGGTTATACAAGGTATGGGCAACACCCATAGCAAAAAATGACCGGAAGGGAATACAAGGTCCTCCAGTCCATCACAAATCTGAGCTTCCATTTTAAAACTCCATAGGTTACTTTAGTTAGTATGCCACAATGATTTTTCCACAAAGGAAGTTCTGTTGAACTCCTTTTTCTTCATTCTTAAAATAAGCTTTGATTAAACCCCAATTTTTGGATTGGAAAAAAGTTTGATTTTATTTAAAGTGTTTTGGCCATCCTTCAGAGGATTACAAAGTTACATCTCAAAAAAACCAAAAACCAAACAAAAACAAGACAAACCAAATCAATTAGGTCAGTGTACAAACACAACATGGAATGAAATGTAAGCATGTGAAATAGTAAAAAATTAACTTCATTACACTAGAATAAGATATTAAGCGAGACTGCAAAAATGTCAAACATTTCATTTTGGATCTACATTTACCACTGGTGAAGAACCGACTAGGCTCACCCAAGTTGCTGACAGTAAAGAACAGAGTATATAGAGAGTTGGAGTTATAATTCTTATGAAGTAATACAACTCCTCAAAATGAACTACCTCCTTAAGACATTCCTGAAGTGAAATGCCTAAATTACTTTTGTCAAAAACATGAAAGAAAAATACCAATGCAAAGATATTCAGAGCCCATGGTAGCTGTACCATGAATACCTTTATGACAGACCTGTTTCTCCCAAATCAGCTAGGGACAGGGTTAAATGGGACCTAGCAAACCAAGGTGATCTGCAGCTGTCCTGAGTTTGGAACATCAGCAAGACAAAAATCGAGTTTTTTTAAAAAAGGACTCAAAGCACACAAGGAAACAATGCACAGGTTTTCGCAGTTTGATGTGAACTCGTTTGGCTGCAGGACTGATCCAAGGAACGAGAAGACAAACCATGAGCCACTGAGCCCAGTGCAGGTATTTTACTAGGCCTCATTACTCAAAAGCAGATGCTAGAAGGAAAGTTTGCACTCCAAGGGCATGACTAAAGGCTCAAGGTAGGTGCAATTCCTGAACTCTATTCAGGCTAAACAGGCTTGAAGCAATGGGAATCCAGCAACTAGATCCCCCAACAGCAGTCTGGTCACAGCCCAAAAGGTGGAACGCAGCTGGATGCTATTAATTCACACTTTGGAATTTAACACTTTTCCTAAATTTCTGGAAGGGCATTGGTCTAGCACAGGTTAAGGACCCTGCCGCTCAGGCTGCCCTGCAGCTGCTCTGCACTGTGACCACTGCCACACTGGGCAACCCAGGGTCAGCAGCCTGGGAGGTATGGGCTCTGGGTGGCTGCATCAAGAACTGCCTGGCAGTGGCGAGGGGGAAGGGCTGCTTTTCCCTCACACCAAGCAAGTTTCTGCCTGGCACAGGTGCAGGGCATGCCAGGGTCCCTGCCAGTATCATGGGGCTGAGGCCAGTGGCAGCAGCAACCAGAAGGAGCTGCCCTAGCCCTACTGCATGCCCAGGGCATGGCAGGATGCACCATGACTAAACAGTACATTGCAAGTGCAGGGCAGGTGGGGGCTGTGCACTGTTGGTGGCAGGGAAGCATTGCAAGGCACACAGGCTCTGGGGTGCTAGAGGGTACGTGGGGGCAGGGGGTTCCCATGCACACACCCCACCATACCGAACCCTCCCCAACAAATTCTACAACTACACCCTCCCCCACATGACCATACCCCACAAACGCTGCACCCACCCCCAAAACCCCCCATGCCTGCATGCCTCTGGGGAGTGCCCTGCTCACCGTTACAAGCACCCCCCCAGTCATCCTCCCCTTCCTGCAATATACAACAGTAAGAATTCATTTTGAGCTATGATGCAATGATCTACATATACACACACAAATCGGAACAAAAGTACTTTAAAGTAAAATTAAAATGTTATTAGGGATGTTTGATATTTAATATATAATTTGTTTGGGGAGGGGAGGGGAAGGTGGCTGGTTTCAAGATGGCAACCCCCCTTCCCAAAAAGAGTCCTTTTGGAGGCAAGGGGTGGAATTTCCAGTGGTAAGAGGTCAGGGGGCAGGACTTCTGTTTCCAAGATGGCAACCAAGGGGTGGGGTTACCCTTGCAGCCCTCCACAGCTCACCAAAACTCGTTAAGCAGCCCTCCAGCCAAAATAATTACCCATTCCTGGTCTAGCATCTCTTAAGTCCAAGTCCTTGTCCAATGCCTTAACTATAAAACTAAAGTTCAAAAAACTAACTCTGAATCAAAAGGAAATATGGCATTGGCTGAACAGTCACGCAATTGCTCTAGGTTCTCCAACAAGCAAGAAACTGGAGCAAAGACAGAAAAAAACCCCACATTTATTACTGACTAACTGGTTTAATGGGGTCCTACACGAGCATAAAGCTGCAGATCAAATTAAAATAACCTTTTACAAAATGTAAAATGTATTTTGAGCGTTTAACAAAAGCTAAATTTAGTGTTGCCTTAATCCCAGCTTTGAATTTACAAACTAATCTCAACCTAAGACGTAAAGTAAACTAGTATCATAATTAGCACCAATCAAAACTGGTATAAAACATATCATCAGTATTTCAGATCCTTATGTCCAATAGTAATAGTTCATTTAAAAAATGAGCAGGTGGATCATTTCTCTCTTTAGCCAAAAAGGTTTTTAAATCAAGTTTAAATGCAAAAGGAACAAGTAAAATTTCCTTTTTCAAATATTTTCACCCTTAAACTGCAGTTGTTTGAGTTTGTTTGGTGAGCAGATTTTTCTGAGCAGGCAAGAACCCTAAACTGATCTTTTAAGGATGGCTTCACGCATATGAAGCATTACTTTCCATGGGACCAATCCTTGTGCTGATGCCATCTCTTGGACTTCATAGCATTGACAAAAGCAGTTGCACAAAGCCAACTATTCAAGTGGTAAAAGACAGGACAGTTTTAGCCGCAGTGTTACACAGTCTAATGCAGTGAAAAGGTCAAGTGGGGGGGGGGGCAGATTGCAGAAGCACCAAAGTAACAGAATTACAGGAGAGCCTGACCTTGAAAACTCAAGGGGAAACCAAAGATAACCCTGAATTGAGAGATTCAGCAAGCAGAACAGAGAAGACTGTGAAAAAGCAAAACATTGCAACAAGAAATGCACTTCTGCCTGACAGTATTTGAAAGACCTGCTAACATTGGGGATCCTCAAGAAAATTAAAGCAAATCAAATAAGCCTGTGAATTTACTACATGAAGTTAAGATACAAAACAAGGCCACTTTACTTCTGATTGCCTGCCTCCAAACCAAGCTTAATGCACTTAGCCTGGAGTATATTAATTCACACCTCTGGTTGATTCATCTTAATTTTGTTGAGTGTCCCTGTGTAAGTAAACCCTTCAATTCAATCTGAAAGTTTAAACTATTATTTCCAAAGCCAGGGAAATTGGAGGTACACTAGAAGTGCTGTAAACAAAGCTTTAACCATGGCCGCCTGGCATCACTTAAAATTATTATATACAGGAAGCAGTTTGAACTTGAAGATTCAGAAGGACAAAAAATTACCACGCAATTAATACAATCTTCATGGTAGACTGCCAACTGATTCAACATGCTCTTTAAAAATCAAGCAGATGATGTTTGAACAGTCTTTATAAAACATTAATATCAACGTTACATAAAAGTTGGTTACTTACAAGTTCGAAATTTTTCCCCACCCAAAATCTGGCTATGAACACTTACAGCTCCTAAACTTTAGGTGAAGACAATGCCTATAAATCAGTGGTTCTCAAACTTTTTTTTTTTTTTTTTTGCAGACCACTTGAAGATTGCTGAGGGGTCTCAGTTGACCACTTAATAAACTTTTTTTGTTCTACAAATCAAAGCACACAACTCGTATTTGAATATCAGTAGTATTACTTTACAAGTACAGGTATTCGATTGTTCTGCAACCTCTCTGTGGACCACCTTAAATGGAGCTCCCAGACCAGTGGTGGTCCACGGGCCACAGTTTGAGAACCTCTGCCCCAGATTATTCCAATTAGCATATTTTGTTTTCCAAATTCTAACCAAAGCAGCTGTATGAAAACAGAGTGAGCACCACTGCAATAAAGACAGTTTTAAAGATCTTCATAATTTTCGAAAATCAGGATGGGACTATTAGGCAAAGTAAAAGGAACACCAATTTAAACTCATCTGTGCATTCCTTTTCCCCCCCATTATGAACCACTCTGGAGAGTACTTCTGCACCAGTGACAGTCACCAAAACTGAAGGTTTATTTATTTAATTAATTTAAACTGTACATAAAAAGGTTTAAGTCAGTTTTTCCTTTGTTTACCGGAACATCTTACACAGCAAGATGTTAGAAGCTTGTTTTTTAAAAGGAAATTAGATGTAAAAACCACAAAAACCTGCACTGGGAGTCAGATGGAATACATACAGGAAGTCATTTTAACTACTTATCAATTGACTAGATTTCAGTTTGTGACGCCTCTTCATATGCCATGAAAGTGTAGTAGCTGAGAAGTGCAACTGTACATCTGTTTTTATAGATGTTAAAGGATTTTTGCAACTTGAGAGAATGCAAGTAGCATATAGCAGAGAGAGAGAGAGGAGATGAATGCCCACGTAACAATGTCCCTATTATAGCACATAGTGTGCTTGTGCCATGCCTCTGAACAACAGCCACAGATGAAGCAGAGCTTAGGAAGTCATGGGAACAGGGTGTGGGGAATGCTTACAAAGCAGCTGCTTTCCTAGTCTTACATTAACTTCTAAGGGTCACGTCTCCATTACAGTACCTATAGCTTAGTCCACAGACAGAGGGCTCCTTGCACTTGTGAGTAGTGGAAAAAACGTCACCCACAAGATAAGAATTTTTAATTCAGTTTTTAAAACATGGTTTCTACTGATCTACAGAAAGTAAAGAGATTCTAGAGGTCATCTATTAGGGGTGTGAGAAATGGGCCATATTTGATTGGGATTCAGCCCGAATCAGGGATAGCCATTCGATTCGTCGATTAGGATACCTGTTCCAATCTGATTAGGCTGAATCCGAATCTGAAGATTTTATGCCAATTCGGAGAATGGGCAATTTGGCCACAGACACAGCTTTTAATGTTTTTTTTTTCTGTGTACCTCGAGGTACCAGCTACAGCTTGTGAACACAGATGGTGGGGCAAATAGGAGTGTCCCACAAAAGGGTGCCATTTAAAGCTGTGTCTACATCCAAATAGTCAAACCTTTCTAATTAGATTCAGAGATTCGGCCACTGAGTCGGGTCAAATCTCCACCAAACTGAATCAGCAACCAAAGCTTTGCACAGCCCTATCATCTATGCTCCTGAGAGATTTTCAGTAGAGACAAAACCGCAATAAACAAATTTGGTTCTGTCTTCATTAATACAGACCATAAGGAAACCTTAATTGAAATGAGCCTGGATTTACTTTGGAAGACCTCAGTTCTCCAAGACTGTAAGAAAACCTAAAAGTGTGGTATGTTCAATGAAATCTTGGATAACACTAACAGTACCTTGAACTTTTGAGTTCCATTCCCAGATAATGCCAAGTCCATATGGGTTCACATCCTTCACGGCTCTTGAAGAAAATAGTTCCAAACTACTCCACTGAGCTTGAAAATATCAACAATAAGTCTGGGCCAAACTGTTGCCAGAAGATGGATTAAAAGCCAGTGAAAACCAAGAAAATCTTTGGAGTTTCTCCTCCCATGCACAATGATGTAATAATGTCCATTCCAAGACAACAGTTAAATTTAAAAGTGTCATTTTTTCTTATCTAGTTCATAAGATCTTCAAACAAAAACAGAAGGCAGGTGGGAACAGCAATCAGGCATAACACTGAAACTAATAAATTGAGCTCGAGCATTAGGCCAAAGCAAGAATGCAAGGGTCCCTTGGCACAGGCAGTAAGGTTTGCCTGCCAGAAGCTATGCAGTTGTGCAACCTCCACAGTATAAACTGGGGGCAGGGGGAAGGGTTGATTTGTAGGAAGGAAGTACAACCTCAACTCTTCTTTCTAGTGGACTGCAAGTTCCACAAGCTGAAGTGTACAGTCATGATCTACAAAATAAACTATTTTACTTGTCTATCGTGCACTGAGGAGGAAGGCAGACAATGGGGTGATGGAATCTGACCTCCAATCCCAATTGTGCAACTGCCAGCAGGGAACCTGGGGTCCAGCTTGGGAAATGCTGGTCAGGAAAGAGTCGACAGACTCTCCCTACCCATCAACTGCAAGTTCCCAAGCTACTGTGCCAGGACCCCGGATCAGGGAGCTTTTCCCCAGTTACAGGGTCCTGGGCCACCTTTAAAAACCTGTATGCAGTTTATAGATGTCCCGGCACATGAGCCTCCCTGAACCTGGAGTCCCTGTATGCCAAGGTATCTAGGAGTGTACAGACAGATGCCCCATGTGCAGCCTGTTTTATTTTTTAATATTCTGGAATCTCAACATGTGCCAGGACCTTAAAACCCATGCACATAGCCCAGTAGGGCTGCAGAAGGGGCTTCTAAAACTTGCCAACAAGAAGGAAGATTACCCAGCAAACTGAATGTCCTGCCCACAGCTACAGTGGGGCTGCACAGCAAGACAGGAAAAGACTGATGGGCATGGGCCTTCCCCACACAGGAGCCTTGCAAGCTGCTCCCCTGGCTGTCCATTTTCCCCATTAGGATGGCAGCGGTCCTGGCCCCGACTGATATACATTGACAACATTCCATCTATCGTGCAACAGGCCAGCCACAAATGTGTTTCACATTTTATGAAATACTTCTGTGGCAAGTTGGCCACTTTACAGAGTCATAAATCAGCTGAACATGTAGCACTGATACTATTTACAGATTAAATCAAACCATAAATGTAACGTGCCAGGGGCCTAAGAAAATACTCCGGTCAGTTGAATTGCTTGTTTCAATACAAGAGTGAGATGAATCAGTGTATTATACAAGAAAAATCTGTCCTGAGAAAATATATTTTATCTTGCAGCAGTTAAAAATCAAAGTGTTTTGTTACCATAACTGGCAGAAATTCTTGATCTCTTAGAAAGGCAAACATGAATATTCATCTGATAAAGCAAGTCAAAACAGTACACCGTCTAAATTACACGCCTCACAGGCTTGCTGTAGATTTATCTGTTTACTCAAAGCATTTAGTTTCAAAATTAGATCTAGCATTTAATTACAATATATTTTGAAAATGAATAAGAGGTCATAGACTGTTTTACTGACATGTGCTGCATTTTAAATATCCCTTTATGACCATGTCAATTACAAGTACAAGAGGCAAAAGCCACTCCGAGGAAAACTTGTTTATTTCATTTCTGAGTTTAAAAAATGCCATCATCATTTTAATAGAGCTGTCTTTATAACTGATTTACATAACACTTCTGAATACACACACTTTAAAATGTGCTTAAAATAGAACTAAATCTCCAAGTGGCCTCTCAGACAGTAGCCCCTGCTGTCACTTCTAGAACACAATGTAGTCAACCAGCAGAGAATGAAAAGAGAATATTTAAGAAGTGCTCAAGTGTTTACAAAGTGTTGGGTTTTGATTCAATTGCTATACTTTGCTTCCTGAGAGATCATTTATTCTTTATAATAAATCAGTTAAGAAGTTGCGTGAGACTGTAAAATCCATTTCAAATAAATTACATTTGTAGATATAAATTTGTAGGACTCTTTCATTGACAAACAGTAATGCCACAAAGGTACTCTTTAAGACCGAGCAGAGTTTTACTGTACTACCAAGTTTAACCAGGTTTTAAAAACAACTTAACATTCCACAGGTCTAAATTAAGATTTTTTTTCCCCCCCCAAAAATCACAAATCACCACATTACTCAGAAGACATCTTCTACCTGAAGAGCTGGAAAGACTATACGACCAACAGCAAACTATGCCAAGCAGCTCTATAGCACCTGCTAGCATTGCCTACAGCTTTGTCCCTTAAAAAAATATGCAAGAAATCCAGAGTGGATTTTTGTTTTCAACTAAAAATGGACCTTTTATTTCAAAGGGACATACATATTGCATCTTCATACCAGCAGCTACTCTTGATACTCTGAATGGATGCCAATTCATTTAAGCTACGGTCAGGTATTTTGACATCAAATATATAAATAACCTAAGCAAATTTAAACAAAAACTTCAAGTTAACTTGCATGTACAATCATGTAACAGCAAAATGTATGTCACAATGGCCTGTAATAACAGTAACTACAAGATCCCTTAATCCTTTCCCTTCCTTAAATCAGTGACACTTAAAGGCTCTTGTGGCAGCCTCCTTGAGGGGGACATGCAATATTGGTACTGTGGCATGTGCAAAGAGCACAATTCAAAAGAAACCCAGGGATTTCACAGAATTCATAGTGCCCAAAACATTCTGACCTGCTGTAGTTTCTCAATTCTTTGCAAGAAAAGAATTGTTCTATTATTTCCCCAGTCAAAACACACATGAAAGGCAAGATCGAGCATTTCCTGAGTATGCCTACAGTCTAATGAGGTTGAGAACCACCACCTTAAACTTTATATTGGTGCAATTAAGAAAGCGGGGCCTTGTTACAAAATTCGCAACCAAAGGGGGAAAAAAAATCCACAAAACAATAATATTCAGAGAAAGGTGGTACGCTGCATCAAAGGAATTGTAGTTTTGGCAAGCCAGTGTCCCCATTCTTTCACAAAAGCCAAATCCATGGATAAAGTACATCTCCCTGGATCTAATGAGCTCTCCCCTCTGACAGTTTACATGACACCATGACAAATATTGCTGCCTTACTAACATTAAGAACACCAACTATTTCCTGGAAGGCCTAAATCTTTCTTGGGGGCTTCCAATCAAAACCCTAACTTAGCATGACCCTGTTATATGTTAGGTGAAATACCTGGTTCACTAGGGCATTATTTTTTTCAGTAGCTTTAGTGTGACAAAGAAACATACCAATACAGACTGGAAGCTATCTAGCATAAGCATAATAATACTACAGAATACAATGCCAAGTACTACAACGAACATCCTATTTTGCAATATATATGATATTACATTGAACAAGCAGAAAAGAAAAGAAAAGAAAAGAAAAGAAAAGAAAAGAAAAGAAAAGAAAAGAAAAGAAAAGAAAAACTGCACTGAAGTGGTCTTTACTCTGCTTATAGTACAAAGTGGGATTCTCCGAACTGGAGCTTATAGACTGAAGTATCTTATAAAACTAGGAATTTACCCCATCACAGCCATGAGTAGCCACTGACCACAGCACTTACATCAGCGCAAACCCTACCAACAGAAAAAGTAAGTTACAATTTGTACTAATATATCTCAACGTGGTTTCAAGCAAAGAAAAGTACCAGCAAAAGAGAACATAGCTTTCTTTTCTAAAGGGTGGTGTTTGTACCACAGCATCATAACAGAGATCAACATAGGCTAATTTCCTTTACCAGCTCTGACCCCTATGCTCATAAAGGGAAGCTTCAACCACTACCCAAAAAGACTAGTTTAAAGCCAACCACAGCAGGGTGCTGGGCCCAGGGCAAAAAAAAATCAGCCCATGTGCGGGGTGCCACCCCCACTCCAATCCCACAGGCCCCAGACCCAAAGAAGCTGCCACCACCACTGACAATTTGGGGTGGAAGAGGGGGTTAAAGAACAAGCTGCTGGATGCGGAGCCACAGCCTGCTCTGTACTAGCACCCAAAGCATGGGGCCGATTCATCCCCACTAGGGACAGCCTTGAAGCCAACTAAGTTATCATTTCACCATACTGTAGTCCCTTCTGCAACTCTAGCATAGACAGCGCTGTATTTTCCATATAATTCAAGACTGCCTCAAGCATCCAACCCTTATAGCAAGACTACCACTTTTCAATCAAATAGCCATGCCAACTTTGCAAGATCCTTCAGGTCAGTTGCTAGTTTAGTTCAGTTACATTTATAGTTGGAAAAAAACAAAAAACAAAAAACATGCTTTTATTAAGTGTCAGGTTTTTATATCTGTCAAGAGAAATAAGCAGCCAGAGTGTAAAAGGTCATTAGACATGAGACTGAAACAGAACAGATTCTTCAACCACCCTTACCTTCATTTTTAGCCTCCCCCTCCAACTCTTATACTCTAAAAATTACTCACCCTAAATACCCAATATAAATAAGCAGAACCAAGTGGGATAGGCAGCCTGTTTAGAAAGTAAATGACCTACGCTGAGGTTTTAGATTTAAGCCTTTTCTTCTTTTAAACAAAGGGCCTTCACTATGGGAAGTTGCTTTGTATGTTTGTAAGTGTAACTGTTACAACGGAACATAAAATGTTTGTTCTGTTGGGAAGCTTTTGGAATCCTCATTTCCTCCTCTCCCCACGTTTAGATTGACAAGAACACACTCTGCAATAAACTGATCATTCCTTTTGCAAATTCAAGTGTTATCTTAAAGTTTCCCAATACCATTCTATTTACATGCATTGTGAATATGGAATTCAATTTATCAAGTGGATGGAAGAAAAATTCTGCACAAGATCCCTGGTGAGCTAATCAAGAGTCACAATAAAGTATCAGGGGTCCTGGGATTCTCAACAGGAGGTTAACACCAAATCTGATCTACTTTAAGCAAGAACACTTACTCATGCAACATAACATACTGTAGACTCGATTCAGAAACATGTACTGCAAGGATCTAAAACCTTAAACCTTAACAAACCAAAGAAGCAGTTTACTACTTTGCAGTATCTTCTTAAATTTCTTAAATCTGAGCTATTCTTCAGTAAAGTAATTAAATGAGCAAACTCAATATTTGTATTAGACATGTTGACTCAGAACTTTGTTTCATTGCAGTTTCTGTATCTTCAGCTTAAACGCCATTTTGAAATGATTGCAGCAATACAGTGCAGTTACAGCTATGAAGCAATCGTAAGTACTGTGCTTTTCCTTAATACTTGACTCCTCAGAGCTCCAAGCTAGGCCTGTGCTAAATATCCTCTTTAACAAACTTAAGAGAGGAATCAGACATCCCACTAAAGTCTGCATTCCTACAACTACACTAAAGTTTTCCCCCTAAATAAGTGTAATTGTTTTTCTGGAAGTGAGGCATAAGCCCCATTCTGATAAAAGCCTTAGTCTGTCTGTCCATAATGCTTTATTCACACTTCGATGGGTTGTCTGAAACAACCCATTAGAGTGCGAGTGTTCGAACAGCAGGTGGCAGCTGTGCTGCCACAATGGTGGTGATGGAGTTGGGGGGCAGGAAGAAGGTGAGGCCTTGCCTCCCCCACAGCAACCTAAGGCGACAGTCCCATCATTGCTGATGAGCAATTAGCTAGCTGGATATAACACTATAACTATTATGTTCATCAACCCTGATAAAAATCTCTTTTCAGCCACCAGGCATGAGGAAATAGTGATGGTCTGGATTTAAGACTTCCTGTAGCAGTGGGGATCCCCAGGCAACCAATGAGATCAATACCCCACTACCCCTTCTAGGGCAGACTGCCCTCACTTGCCTAGTACACCCCAAAGTGGACTGATGTAATATGCAAGAGGCTGCCCATTTGCAGCCCTGTTATTCTGGGCCAATTACAGAGCTCCAAACCACTCCTACACCATACCTCATGCCTTGCAGACTACTTCCCCAGCCCCTCACTGGGCTGCACTTGGCCTCTGGCCCATGCAGGCCTCAGGTCCCTCTAGGTGGACCTTGGCCCCTCACCAGACTGCAACTCCACCCCTTCACTGAGGCACACACTCACACTCCAGGCTTCTGTCCCTCAGGCCCCTGTAAGCAGACCTTGGCCCCTAGCCTTTCCCCACCTACAAGGTGACCCACAAGGCCATGGGGTCTGAGGATTTCAGGCACCCCATCCCCACCTCTCACTGGGGCAGCATGGGTGTGGCATTTCTTGGATACAGCCCCGCCACAGGCAGCCCCACCACACCATCCAACCCCAGCAGTGTGCAGTTTCAGGTCTTATCCAGGACCAACAGGAACCTCCTCTATCCCTACAGTTCCTACCCCAACCTCCAGGTGTTATAGGAGCTGTGGTCTTCAGACTGTTGACATTACTCCTCCAGCTCCTCAGATGCAACAGCCATCCCAGCTCCCAGGATCAAACAGTGCACTGCCATACTTCCCTTTGCAACAGTGGGCATGAGGGAGGGGAGGGAGGCTATGCAAGCAGAAAGTATTCAACCGCCAGCAAGACTGCATGCATATACCAGCTGTGGTACAATTAGAATGACCTATTTTTCTTGACTTGTCTGAGAATGTTTCAGGTTATGGGGTGGGGAAGAAGACAGGAGGAAGAGACACAGTTGCTCACATGAAGAGACATGCAAAAAATGATCTCCCCCATGTTATGAAATGAGTTGCAATAAACACCCTTTTGGGGAACATGAGCTCTTCAGCCATTCATAATCACTTCATATTGCTACTGCTACATGAAAAGCCTGGAAAAACAATGCCCAGTGAAAGTCCTTCCAAAAGTCACTAATTACAGGAATCTAGTTGGCAGATGTAGGAAGCGCTGCAGAAAGACCAGACCCTGCTAACTGATGCATTGAAGATTGCAACTAAATCTCACTTCTCTATTACTGATGCACCTAAAATTGGGATGCCAACCACCTAGACCAGCCCCACAGACATCACATATAGCAGTGGTTACTTTAATGTTAGTGTCACACTGTGTAAGCTATATTTTCAGCATTAATATTTGTTCAAGTTTATTTTATTTGTGTAAACATAGGAAGAAGCCGAAACATCCACATCTGGGCTAGAATTGTGTGTTTTGTAATCATCCATAAAGAGTCAAATACAGTTTAAGACTGATATTAAAGCCATAATTAAAAATCTGATAACTGACTCTGATGTACGATTAAGATTTTCACATCACTGCTTTGCAGTAATTGAGTACCATAAGAAACTAGTATTTCTGGAGACTCAGCTATGAACCAAACTCAAGTCATTTCTGTCAAAAATATTTTAAAACACTTTATCAGACTAATGTATTACAAAAATAGTAACAAGTCTTCATTTACCAAATTCCATAGAACAGAGTGCTTTTACTTCAAACTGTGATGTTTATATATAGATGTTGGCTTGTTAACAGTAGAAATTCTACTTTGGGCTCACATTTATAATAGCTACAATGAAATCTTTGGCCTAACATCTAAATGCATATACTGCATTTTATGACAAATGATGACTGAAAACATTAGATGGCAGTTAAATTGCCATCTATACTTAGTTCTCAAATTCATGGCTGCAATATGGCTCATGTTCATGCTATTCAGAACACTGAAGTCTACTTGTATCTTGATTGTTTTGTATGAAACACCACATTTCTAGGGTTACTGTCTTTAATAACTAAATATAATTGAAGATTAACTGAAATCATGAAAACAAAAATCATAAAGCTTTACATGCAGTACAAAACATAGAACCTAAGTTACAAAAAAGGGGTAATTATTAAGTATTCTGATGCTCATTTAAGTCTCTCCTAAATAATTCATCCTTTAAAATTAAGCATCTTACAGAGAAAAAAAAATGCTTTTTGCATCAGACACACAGTACAATCAAAATAGTGATTCCTATTATGACTAAGTGTCCCACTGCTCAAGTTTAAAGAACTATGTAGGAAACTAAGCTGAGGAAAAAAGTATACTATAACCAAAAATCCCAGAGATGATTAGATAATCATTTTGCACACTTATGTCAATCTTAAACTACTTGTTACCTTCACACTGACTCATGCTCATCTTGGGGATAAATTATTTAGGGAACTACTTGCAACTCAATACTGCAAACAAAATACACAGATCAAAAAGAAACAGTTTACCAAGAACAGATGTAATGTTGATAAATGCTCAGTGAAAGAGGCATTTTAAAACACCTCATTTCCTATTCTCTAGAGAGTCCAACAGAGGGTTGCCACTACAGCAGTGGTCCCCAACCCGTTGATCGCAGAGCCTCTTGGGGCCAATCTGTGGCTGGACGCACACACATGCATGCATGTGCCCCCTCCCTGCTCCAGCCCAGCAGATCAGCCTGTGGGGGAGAAGGCAGCGGCAGGGGCCAAATCAAAGCCGCTGCAGTGAGGTACTGACTGTGTGGCCCAGTCAGTAGCAGGGGAAGGCGAGTGGGGCTCCAGGCTGGCTGGGTGGTGGGAGGATTAGAGCCTGGGGGCTCCTGCCACTGGGGGCATGTGCCTCCATCTTTGTAAGGGCAGAAGCAGCTACCACTCACAGCACCTTGAGCTATGCTGCAGCTGGCCACATGTGGGGGTGGCTCAGCTCACCAGCTGGACTCACACAGGGTTGGGCCCCAGCCCAGCTGCACCTGGGAAGATCTGGTCATCCAGGGATACAAAGGGGGGTCCTGCCACTAGATGCAGCTTGGTGGAGCCCCCAGGGACCCATGGCTGCCCAACTTGTGTTGGGGTGCAGCAGGCCGCCTGCAGCAGCAGCCACTTCTGTCCCAAGTACAGGCGGCCTGAAGCACATGATGTCAGGCTCCGGCCTGGCTGGGTCTGGGACTCTGCAGTCCAGGAGCGCATGGAGGAAGCTCCTCCTGCTAGGTGCAGCCTGACAGAGGCCTAGGGGGCTCGTGCCCCCACCCCTCCCCCCCGCCCTGCGCTCCAGAGGGAAGTAGCTGCTGCAGCAGACTGCCCACTGTGTCCAGAGCACAGGTGCAAGCTCAGGCCTCCGCCAGACTGTGCCCAGAGATGGGAGCCCCTGGACCATGGAGAATACCAGACCCATGTAGCTGCCGAGTGGGCGCAGCAGCACAGAAATGGGGTTGGGCCCTTGTCTGACCAGGTCTAGGATTCTCTGCAGTCCAGGGGCTCCTGGAAGGGGCTCCCATCACTTGGGCCTGCGAGGCCTCTGCCAGGCTGTGCCATGCCCCTCCCCACCCATCATTGCTCTGCAGCAGCATCCACCTCTGCCTGAAAAGGGGGGGGGGGGGTGGGAACTGCCCCTGGGGCATGTGAACAGCAGGAGCCCCCCCTGGGCTCTGATCCTTTCACTCATACCCCTCTCCCTCCATGCACCAGTGCAACTCCCCTGCCCCTCCCCAGCAGGGGCGGTGGCAGTATCCAGTAGATCCTTGGTTGGACTGCAATTCAGAGAGTGATCTCATACTTTAAAAGGTTAGAGACCTCTGCACTAGAGGCTGATGTATGAGTCTTACAGAAATAACACAATCCTTTCCGTTTTTTGCTAAGAGGTGCAAAAAGATAGTGAGGTTACACCTATGCCACTATGTAATCACTAGAGTTCAGAAAGTAAAAATCTCCTTAAATAAAATATGAGCTTAACCATTTGTACATCAATAAAAACATTAGAAAGCAAGAAAAAAATTGAAAGCCGATACAGAGAACGCACAAACAAAGATACAATGAGGAAAAACGGAAGAGACAAAATAGTAGCCAGGAAGAAAGGGACACTTGACTGAGGTGTATTGACTAGCCAACTGTCAGCTAAAGGCTCACTGATAACTCCTCTATTTACTGGAAGATTGTTCTTCTTGTCATCAGCAGTCCCTTGAAACAATGACAGATAACTAAGTCACATGAAATGGCCTTCCTAAAAGATCACTGCCCTTGGACAGTTACTAGACACTGCCCCTAACCTCAAGTTTTCTAGCAGCCTATAGTGAGTAGTCATGTGATAAATATTTTCGAGCCCATGAAACATGCTTGTGGCTAATGATTATTTAAGGATGTCAATCTAATTGAGAAATCCATCATAATACTTGGGAGGAGGACTCTCTCATCATTATCACTCTAAAAATTCCCCACTTACTGCAGTGGTGGGGGATGACAAACAGAAAAAACAACAACTGTAGGATCTGCATTTCATGCCTTGAATACAAATAAATTAGTCATTAAGAGAATATAGTAATAGTCTTTCTATAATGCTGTATAAATAAAGTTAATAAATTTGCTAATAAAAGCTAGATAAAAATGTTACTTGTATATCAATTTAAGCAAATGTACATTTCAAGATACAGGAACAGCAAGCTGTAGAGAGCTGTTCATTACACATACATTCCACCTCCACAGCCTTCAAAAGAAAAGGGCTGTGTGCAAAGCTAGACAATCTGGGCATCCAGCCATAAAACATCACTGCTGAAGCAGATAGCTGTTCTTACTCTCCTGAGCCATGGATGGCTGTTAACCCACAAGGGAGGAGAAAGCGAGTCTTCACTACAACACAAACTTCTAACATTTCATGGGCTTAATTACAACTCTAAACAGGACTTCAATTTTGCAAATGTATGCACATCCAGGGTTAAAGCTAGCAAGTGCAAAATTTGATGCCTGGCTAAATACTCAGACATCAAACTAACTAAAAACAAAACATTCAGATAGTTCTTTCACACAGTGAGCCATTCAGCACGTCTTCACAAGGAACTGAAAGCAAAAAAAATTTTTTTTTTTTTTTTTTTATCTGAATGAGAAGGCTAGAATGTTAAAACAGCACATGTGCACACACTCAGCCAGATAATTAAACAAATATTTTGTTAAAGGGGCTAACTGATCAAAACCACTGCCAGAAGTAACAATGCAACTTTCAAATAAAGAGAAGCAACATCTGTATTCAGGCATTTAACAAGTGAAGAGTAAAAGAGGTGAAAAGGACTGTAGATGTCAATTATCAATTAAAATTTATGCAAAATCTGCAGCGTATGTAAAATTTAGTTTTGCCCAGAAAAAAGTGGCACTAAAGTTATTTATTTTGCCTGAAATGCCATTTAAAGTATTTAGCAGTAGGCAATGTCTTATAATTACATGTGCTGCAATCTTAAATACAGATTAATCACAGTTGTATTTTGCAAGTGGTATTCTATTCAAAAAAAAAAAAAAATACATTAACAGTTTTCATAAACAGAAGCAATGCCTAAAACATAATGATATACTGCACTAACCACAAAATAACTCATTTCTAATACATTCAGGATGGCAACTCCCTATTTACCACCACCTTTTACAACCAAATCAAAAAAGATCCTGTATAGCATAAGGTCCATTTAGTAAAGCAATTTTATTCTATCATTTCTAAATAATTTCCCAATTCATTAAAGTATGTTTCTTTTTAAAATGCTATTTGCCTCAGCTGATAGCTTCATAATACAAATGAAAACCTCTAGCTATTGTCCCTAGAAGGCATCAGCTGATCCTAAATTGGCTGGACTGAAATGTCACCAGGCATTTAAAAGGTTTCTTTATCATTTATCTAATACTAAGAGATTGACAAATTCCTACCTGCAGCTCCTAGGCCATAAAAAAGACCCTTCTGAGGGCATTGTTATCATGCTGTCATCTGATTTTTAACTATTAAAAACAACAGCACTTCTGATTTGCACATCTTTGCTATAATCAAGGGTGGATTAATGGTAAGACTTTGAACTTGAGTCCACTAATTTAAAAAATTAAAAATCAATGTGCTATGTATGCTGGTCCACAGTTAAGACAGCATAACCTGAAGACATTCCTGAAAAAACTACAGTAACAAGCTGTAATACAGACAACTAGCACAGGCTTCTTTATTCGAGTAGGATGGGTTTGTGGAGGGTTTTAAAACTAAATCTGCAGTGTTCTCATAGTCACTGCTACAGAGACGTCGTCAAGCAATTCTTTCCAACTGGAAGCTTCCCTTTACTGAAGCAGAAGACTGCTCCACCCCAACCTCCTCCATCAGCTTGTTTTGGAAAAGGGCCAGATGACAACATTTGGAAGAGTGTGCGTTTATCTCAGTAAGTCCAGCTGCTTAAAAGAAAATAAGTGTAGTTTAAAGTATTATTCCTTCCCACACACCCCAGCCTTGTTAGATTCTTTGCAGCAAAAACTGGAAGTAGAACATTATCACCATTTAAAAACTGACCTTGCCTATTCATTTGAAAGGAATGCTAGAACACTACTCAACCTACAACTTTATTATTAACACACTCACAGGTAAGTAGTTGGCATTTTTAAAGAAAATGCAAGTAAACTACTGCTATTAGATCCTCTGGATTAGGGTTTCTCTCTTCCTATTTCTAATCAGAAAGTAGATCAAATGATTTTCTTAATCAATTGTTTTTGTAAACTCTATACTCTAAACAGATATTAAGAAGTTCCATGCATGTCCAACATCAATTTATTTAAAAAGATTAAAATAGTGTGCAGCTTGTGGTGGTAAAAAAGTCCATTTCACCCTGTACTGATGCTGCACTTTTGAGTTTCACACCTCATTAAAACTATTAGGGTACCAAGTGTTTAGTCATTATAAAGAATCTTCAGACTGGACATAACAATATTCACAATGATCAGGCTTTTCTGAAACATTTGGGTAATTTCACCCCCAGTTCCTGAAGGCCCTGTTAACATCCACTAGAGCAACAGGTCTCAAAAATAAAATTAATAATAATTACTACTATTATTATCCTTCAAATGCCCTGCCAAAAGGATTACAAATGCCATCAAAAAAGCACTTTTTGTTTTTTTGGTTTGTTTGTTTGTTTGTTTTTTGTTTTTTTACAGTTGTTACTGAGGTTAGGCCTTTGAGACTGGTTGAAGAGGTAGAGACTTCTCTCGCTCTTCATGGCAACCGCCAAATTTAGAGAAAGAATATGACAGACTCCACTCCATTCATAGAACAGTTTTGAAAAAGGAGGGGGAAGCAGGAGGGGAGATCTTCTAAAATCTTGAAAAGGTTCAGCTTTAAGTTATCAAATGCTTTAACTCAAGGTCATGGTAAAAGAAAGTTCAAAGCAAGGTTCAAGGACAGCACCCTAGTAAGAATTCCAATCCTCTCCCACCTTTCAGCAGCTGGGAGACATCCAGGACAGACTTCTCACTAGGACCTGGATTGTGGAGTAGACAATCCTGAGAAGGCCTGCTTAATGGTACAGTTTTTCAGTTGTCACAACTACGTAACCTATTAATCACGAAAGACTTTATACTGGCACAGAAATAAGATCAAACAATGACAGAAGTGTGTATGAAGTTACCACTGATTTGACCCAAGAATAAAAATGGCTCCTTTTACTGCTGCATAGGTGTACTTTGGAAAATAACTGACATTTATCAATACAAGAATGCATGCTCTGCAGATAGTTTAGTTTCTTGTCGACCCACAAGCTAACAGAAGGTGACAGTGTGACAGCGAAGACATAAAAGAATTCTGGGCATTTAGTCATGAAATTTATTTTCACTAAGAGGGAAATTTTCATAGAAGTTTGGGACAGGACAAAAAAATTGCATTGTATATCCTTCTAAACAGTCTTTATTAGTATGATTTAACCTTGTCCCACAGGGACCATCCTAAGAGAGAAAACCAGCATCCCCACACAGTCAACTGACCAATATCATTGCAGTTCTTTCAAGGCAAGCACCTGTTCAGCAGGAACTGAACTGAGACCATTCTCAGTCTCACAATGTGTGTAAAGGTCAGTCAGTGGCCTCAAAAGCCAACAAAGCTTTATCAGCAACTTAAAATCATCCCAAGTAAAGTGCTTCATTATTTACTTCCTATTCCCCTAAACCACCTAGGTCTCCTCAAATAATCCAATATTACGGTTATGATAGGTGTTTTTGGAGACTAGATAGGCCAAATTTATAAAAGTTAAGCAGCATGACTGTGTTATGCAGCAATAAAAGTACCCAGCAATAAAAGTATCTTCAGTATTTATTTTTTGGTGAAAAACAGAAGTGTGAAGCAAATATTTCTAGGAGGCTAACAAAGTTTTCTAAACTACCTGTGCCCACATTAGTGTTAAGCAGAAAGTTCACTTTGGGGAAAAAAGTGGCAACAGAAGAAACAAAGTGGTATAATACACTTGAAGATGGGTGTGCATTTAAGCATTTGCCAGCACACCATTCTAAGTTCAAAATTCATACACCAACATATCTGGACAGGGAGGCTTTTTTGATTTATTAAAGAAGAGTTGTGAAGCAATTCAACTAATTAGGCACAGAAACACTCTCAGGTGATTTGTTAAACTGTGATGGGTTGCAGCCATCATCAGCCACCTGACACTCAATCTACATTCCTGGAATAAAAGGCAGAGCATAAAGGTGATGTCTCTATTTATCACTTCTACAATTTCTTAAAAGCTATCAAAATGTAACGTTCAAGAGTGAAAGAAAACGCAAAGGACAATCCTCACTAAATGCAAAGCAAAAGAGACATAACCATAACTTTGTAGTTACCAAGGTTATAAGGAAGTGGAAGCGAGTCATTTGACTAACAACATCCAACAGCAATACAGATGTTCAGTCTCATTATTCTTAGTGCATCTCACATTTCTATTACCCTGCAGTCTAGAGCACACTAATATTCACCTGATTTAAGATGGGTATAATGAAGCAGACCCTCTACCAGCAGCAATTAATGCGTTTTAACACAAGCTTAATTGGTCCAACGATTAAATTATATCATCAGTCTGAAGTTCACTTAAACCAGTTTACTTTTGTATTAAGAGCTAGGAAAAATAGGTCTTCTATTCATTTATATGAAAAAAGACTGTCCTATTGCACTCAAGATTTCACATCCAAGTTGTGAAGAATTGTAGTCCAATATTTCCCAATAAAAATATTAAAGTTGAAGCAATGTTTTAATTCTGGCCCCCCAACCAAGTATTACAAACTAGAGTCAACATTTATTCTTTGTTAACAAAACAGAAACATATGCAGTTTATTTCCAGTGATACAAACAATTAAAATATTTCAATGGAAAATATTAAGTGAGGCATGCACTAATTTATTCAACCATTCATATATTTCAGCGAGTCTCATAATTGGACTTGCTCCTAATGCACAATTACACATTAAGATTACCCTTTGACACAAACTTGTGAATTAAACAGAGGATCCAAAACCCTTAATAAACTTCCACTAAGTATTTCTAAGAATAACAACTGAACAGCCAACTGTCTCTCCTCCTTATTGGCATTTGTACTGAAATTAAGGGCACTTGGACATTATAAAAATATTCTCTAAACACTTAAGAAACTTTTGTTTACTAGCAATTCTATTATATAACTATAAAACTAGAGATGAGAAGATCTAACATTTAAATTGAAGCTATCAAGAAGTTTACCTGCTTGGCTATGACCTAGTCTTGCTGACCACTCTTGTATGAAGGCTTATTTTCCATAGTTTTCAGACATTTCACAGCCACTTTCCCACATCTGTATTATCTGTCACTAAGACCAAAAATCTCAAAAGCCTTTCCTGCATCACAAAACCTCAATTTCTAGTTTATTTTTTAGCTCACATGTAGAACTCCACCAAAATGAACTGGCATATGACAGCAAGTAAAAGTGGTATCTTTTATTAGTATTATTTTTACACATCTACTCAAAGAACCCTGCCTGCCTGTGCAAAAATAATATACTGGAAATAGCTAAAAAAAAAAAAAAGGTTCTTATACAGGTTAATTTTGTAGAGGCCAAGAAAGGAAAATGTTTTAGGGAAAAAAAAAAATATGGTTTCAAGCTACTGGTTATTATAGGTTGTTTGGAAGCATGTGCCAGTAAGCTACCTGCACTACCAGCTCCAAAATAAAGAGGGGAAAAAATACTGGAAGATTCCCACAGTGAAACACCGGACCCAACCTCCTGAAGAAAAAAGGCAATGTGTCCCCACTGACCCAACAAGGTGCCCCCTCCCCAATTCTCACTTCTCCTGTTCCCAAATTAAGATAAAGCACCCCCCTTACCTTTTCTTCTTCTCCTGGGGCTCTTTGGCAGCTTTCCACTCAGTCCTGCTGTAAGGAACAAGTGACTATTTTGCCTAGCGTGTAGAGGGTCCCTCTGATGTGCTCCTTTCTTAATGCTTTTCTTAAGGAAAACAAAAAAACAAGTGTACCCGTAATTTCACGCAGCTAAATACGAAGAGTCTCTCAAGCGGCCCCTCCAACAAAAACAAAACAAAAAACAAAAACAAAACAAAAAAAAAAATCAAATTTTGGTTCCCTCCCCACAAAAACAAACAAAAAAATGCCAGACGGGGAAAAAAAAATAAATGAAGCAATAGATCAACAGGAAGACACCATCCAAGGAGAAGAAGCTTCAGTGTTATCCAGCCCGGAGAAGGAGAAATGCAGCAGAGCGATCCCAGAACCAGCTTTTATTATTATTATTATTATTATTGGTGGTGGTGTTGTGGTGGTGATGCTGAGGGGTTATTATTCGTTTCCAGTGGCGGGCATCAGAAGAAGAGTCCGAACCCAGCCCGAGGAAGCGCCGCGCAGAGGCGGCCCGAGCTCACGGGGGCGGCGGGCTCCGCCGAGGCGCGGACGAGGACGGGGGGCGGAGCGCGGAGGAAGTCTCAGTCTGCATGGGGGGGCATCGGGAGATGAAAAAGTGCACGGCAAGGGGCAGCCGCGAGCGAGGGACAGGCGGCTCCCTCCAGCCCACCGCAACCGGGGGGCGGTGCGGAATCTCCCGGGAGGGAGGAGGAGGATCCAGTCTCTCCCAGGGCAGCAGCAGGAGAAGGAGGATCCAAGGGAGTCTGTCTGTCTGTCTGTCTGTCAGGACGGGGCGGGGGGTCCGAGGAGCCCCTGGCGGGGACGCGCCGGAGGGGGGACGGGGCGCTGCTCTCCCTCGCCCCCAGCGGGAGCCGGCGGAGCAGGCCGGGCTGCAGCAGCGGAGGGCGAGGCAGGACCCCGCGCCCGGGGGGGAAACGGAGGCCGGGGCCGCAGCGCCGCGCTGTCGCTGTCCGCGGTGCCGGGCTCAGTGCTGCCGGGCCGGCCCCCCACTCCTCCGCACCGCCGTCGCCGTCACCGCCGCCGCCTCCGTCGTGCTGAGGAGCAGAGCTGCTGCCACCGCGGCCATTTTGTTGCTAACTGACAAGAACCCGCCAGGCAGCGCGAGACCGCCCCCCGCGTGACCTCACACCGGAAGTCTCGCCCACGTGACGGCGGGAGCCCCCCGCGCCATGCAAATGAGGCACGCCGGGGAGCCAATGAGCGGCCGGGCCTCGCTCCCCCGTGGGGGTTCAGCCGCTCGGTCCGTGTTGCGGCGCAGCTTTGTGCGGGGCGGGCGCACGTGTGTCCTGGGCCTCGCCAATGGGCACCGGGGAGCGGGGGTGGGCAGCCTCATCCCCTCCAGCACCTTGCATAGATGCGGGCTCTGTGCGTGGTGCTGCCAGGGGAGCCGCGCGCTCTCCGCACCTCTGATTTCAGTGATGCTGCTGTGCCTGGGTTGCAGCATCACAACTGGCAACGTAAAAAGAAAAAGAGCAATTTGCATTTTAGACTCGATGTGTTGAGAAAATGTTTGGGAACTGGAAAGGCCGGGCCTGCATTGGCATCTCCGTGCACCCTGCTGCACGGGGACCGCAGGATTTGCCCATCAGCGATGACCGTAAGGCAGAGAGCCGAAAACGCACGGACGATTTAATAAAAGGACCGCCCCCGCAGGATTTGTATTTTGTATTTTAACTGTGGAGCGAGGACGCCTTGGGTGAACCATGGGAACCAAGTGTTACTTTGACCACTGGAGGGAGCCCATATTGTTCCAGAAGGCAACAGACACAAAACTAAAGATGCACAAATAATAAAGCCTGAAATCCCACCTCGTTACGGTTAGAACAAAGTTAGACGGAAACCCGCCTATCTAGGGCAGGGGTTCCCAACGTTTAAAAGACATTTAAAAGAAAAAGCAGCGGGCGCCCAGATGAATATTTAAGTTTACAGTTTAGCTCAATCTGATCATCTCATCTGTTATTTAAAATTGCATTAGATCTGCAACTTCCAAATGCAGCTTCCCTTTTCTTGCAAAAATACTTAGGCAAAAAATATTTGTTGGAAGAAAGATTGTTGCTGTTCGTGAAAATGCATGCGGGCATCGGAGTAAAGCTCGGGGTGCCATGGCGACTGCGGGCTCCGTGTTGGGAACTGCTGATGTAAGGGGTTGAACAGGGTCCCTTCCAACCCAAATTTTCCGATATGTAAAAGGATCCCAAAAGCAGGTTGCTTCAGGATCACAAAAAAGCAAAACAGGGAATTCCTTGCCTTCTTAATGGCAGCAAGAATGGCAGCTTTTTCTAAGAATAAATTTATACATTTTTTCTAATGTAGTAGCAGGCTGACAGACACTTAACTACGCTACTACATCTCAACTATTGACATTTAGAAGACACTGCAGGTGCACCCAGGAAACGAGAGAGAGAATATAGCTGTATTCTCCATCCCTTTTTTCTGTTAATTAAATGTAGGTCAACACCTGCAAACCACTTCCCTCAACTACCTCCCCAAAAGTAACACCGCATATTTCTATGCTGTTACTTTCAAAAAGGATTTTGCTTCTAATAAAAGCCAACAATTCAATACAAACAAAACAAGTGCAGCCACCTGGCTTTGTCCTCAGTGCACGGTACAATATAATTAAAAGTCTATAATGTACATAGTATGCAACAAAACAAATAAGATACATCTGAAAATATTTGTTAGATTAAATTTGGACCCAAATTTAGATTGTTTACGTGGAAATATAGAACATCAGAACTATTTGCTGCTGTTCTAAGGCACTGGGGGGGGGGGGCGTTGGGAGGGTTCCCAACCTGCCTCCTGCCTGCTGTTGCCCTTTATGTTCAGGCTGCTTGGGCCACAGTGCTCTCAGAGGCAGTTGCCTACAACCAGCCTCCTGGAGCTCAGGTGCAACACAGAAAGAACAACTGAAATTCATGTTCAGTAGCAAAAGCTCAGATAGGTTTATTGTCTCTTAGGACAGTAGTTAGCAGGTCTGCATAGCAATCAGCCTGGCTCAGCAAAACTGCCCAGACAACAGTAAGCGATGCATTACATGCACAGACACCCCCTAAGTATAGGGTGACTGTATGCACCAATTTGCCTGGGATAGTCCTGGATTTTGAAGGCCAGTCTCAGCCAGTTGAAGAAAATGAAAAGGAGCGTCCTGGAATCTCAGGGGCCTGGGCACAGTCTGACAGGGAGGATAAGGAGAGGCATGGTATACCAGGCAGCTCCGCTGCCCTGTCAGACTGTGCCTGCGCCCCTGCACACCGGCCTCTGTCACTGCCTACAGCAGTGCTGCTGACTTGGCGGGATGGGGGACAGGGCAACAGTCTCCCGGATGTCCCAGTTTCATTATGGTCACCCTACCTAAGTTGCTACAAAAGGGTGAGGCTTACAACCCTTGTATTTATAGCTGAGATTCCCCCACTCTGTGCCAATTCTATTCTCTCTGTCTAGATGTCCCTTTTTACTTGTCTCTGCCAAGTCCAGATACCTGCAGCTCATGCCTTGCCAAATGCAGCTCTCCGTTTCCAGCTCTGAGCGTCTAGAGCTCACTCCCTGCTGAGTTTGGGCTTTTCTAGCTCACTCCCTTGCATAACTTTAGCTTAGCCATGTTGAGTATAGCTGACCTCTTGTTATCTCTACTTCAGCAAGTTCTATCTAACTCTTTACTCCTCTCCTTGTTCAGCTATTGTTTCTTCCGTTGAATTAGTATTTTCACTCACTGCATCTTTTATCAGGGCATCCAGGAGTCAGTGGAGTCTGTTAGTCCCAAGGTCCTTTGCGGTGTCTTACCTTAACTATAGCTTAGCATAACTACAGCCTAGCATAGCCAAAACTCCCTACATTTGCCAAATGTTGTTGTCTTATACAAAATGCACAAGATATTGAAATGGACCAGACAGACTCCAAATGAAAGGAGCTCCTGGACTACAGTACAGTGAATATAAAAGTTTGCTACATAAATGCGCACACACACATGCACACAAAACCCAGGGTGGAAACTACTGGCATTTTAGATTTTTTTAAAATTCTTTTGGTGTCTCCATTCTAAGGTAATATTTGTAACATTGATTAACGTGCTTTAAGTAAAGCAGATATTGTTTTTAGCTCGTGTTCTTTTATTATTGAATACAGGGTTTGCCTAAATCCAGAATTTGATTTTCCCTCCTTTAGTTTCTTCAGGCTTAGTCACCACTGGGCTTATCCCAGCTTTGCATTTCGAAACATCTTGCCTCTGCCCCCGGGACCCCAGCAGAGATGGGTTTGGCAATATCCCAGACTTGGTGCACCCCTGAAAGTTGGCAGATGAAACAAACACACACAGGAGCCCTCAGATCAACTCACTGATGCTGATGAGGATTACTGTAGTATGAACCTGATTTAAAATAGTAGCCGTGGTTTCTATTCAACCAGTGCTGAGAATCTTTTATTATTCGGACTACCAAAGAACAAGGTGTCAAGCTCCACACTTGAAAGATGAACTCCGCAGAAGATGGGCTGACTAAACCAAACATTTTCACCCAGACACAAAGGGCATCTCCCCAACCACTCACCGAAACGTGTTTCTTCACCGTGTTTCGTTGGGCTATGTGCAATTTTCTGGCTACAGATCGTTAGGGTTACAACATGTAGATGTGAATGCTTCCCAGCTGTCTGTGGCTAAGAGATAGCAGATTTATTATTTATTTACTTTTTTGCATTCCCATGCTTAGCACAAGGGAATTTAACATGTGCCAAGATTATGACCAAAGTCTAGGGATTTCTGTGCCCTAAATGAAAAGATACTGAATGGTGTGTCAACCTCTCAGGTTTTCATCCTTCAGCTAGATGCTCATTTTGCTTTGCAGATGAGCTGCTTGAATCCTGAGCTTCATAGGACTCACCCCTTGCCTCTTTATGCCACTTTCTGCCATTCAGTGTCTCTAATGCTGGGTGCCAATACTCAACATCTTTTGTGGCAAACCCTGAATGAACTTCATTGATTTTTCAGGCATCTACTGAGATGCAGGCTATGATTCTGGCAGCCACTGCTACCTTTGAACTCTGTACTTCCCCTCCACTGCTCAGGTATTCTTTTTGTCACATACGAGTAAGAGCAGATGTGACCTTGTGTGAAGGGAATGGAACGGGGAGGGGGGGATATATGATGCCAGTCCTTCATTGTAGACCAGGAGGAGGAATTCCTGCAGAAGAAAATGCACTTGCAGTATAATGCCAGCTGTGTCTGTAAACCTAAAATTTCCTGGCATCCATGTGCCCTGGGGAAAAAGATCTGGCAATTTTCTTGCTAGCTAGGGCTCTGTGCACTTTGAACAGATGGACATACATGGGTATAGGCAGCCAAGAGTTCATGCAGCTACATTGATTTTGTAGGTTGAGAACAAGAATTCTACCCACAGCTGTTTGCTCCTTCAGAGACAGTTATTTTCATTTTCTCTCGCCCCTCTTATATACAGAATATTTTATATCACTGCCCAACCAAGCAGTGTCAGTTAGGTCAAAGTGGCCAACCAAAGTCTTCTCCCCCAGCAGCAAAAAGTAAATGCATTCTGTTCAAACAACATCTTAATCAGAACTAGTTACTCTAGGATAAATTAATGCCAACTCTTCACAAGGGCTGGGCTCTTTCTCAATGAGAAAAAACAAGATTTCTTGTAAAACACCTCAAACTAGAGCTCAAAAACTTTCCTTAATAATTTATCCTTATTGTGACACGACAGGCAGAGCCAGATTTTTATTAACGTGGTGGTGTCAGGGTGACTTATGATCAAAGCTGATAGTGGGATATGTGCTGATTTCAAAGGGTGCTTGACACCTCACCTCTTACAACAAAAGCCCATCTTTTTTAGAGTCCTTTTCCCAGCCACACTACCAAAATATTGTGTACCTAGAAAATACCTGGGCCCTCTTGTTGATGCCAAATCAGGTTTAAATAGATAGTCCTCAGCTCCTCACTTCTCAAAAGATGAAAGAAAAAATGACCTTTAGTTTTAATGTACCTTATATTTTAATTATTCCTGACTACTTTCTTTCATCTCTCTTATTTACATCCTTTCTTCTTTTCTTGCATTCCAAAGTGAGAAGACCTACCACACAGCCTCCCCGAAGCCCTTGTACCTCACATCCCCATCCTTCCCAATGCTTTATTAACTACAGCCTCAATGGGAGCTACACGAGCCTCTAAACATCAGACCAATTTTAGTTCAAAATCGCGGGATTTAGGCGAAAACAATCTTCCGTGCTCCATCTCACTGCCTGTGCAGCATTTTATTCACAGACCCATTTCCATTACTTATGCTAATAGTAACAACTTATACTAGAATAGCTTTCTCCTTTTACTCATGTGGTCATCACTCATCAGAAGGAACAGAGTAAAGAAGGAGAAGGGGGAATTATGGAGTGCATGGGTTCCAGCTGAAGCCAAGAGGAAGCATGCAGCATAAACTGATAACAGCTATTTTTTGTAGAAGCACAGGCCTGAAGAATATGGAGGCTGAAAAAAACCTGTGTTGGCATGTGGTTGGTTGCTTGATGATGGTTTTCCTTAGAAGCTGTAACAGAGCCCTGGAAGGATGCAACTAAGCACATAAATAAGCACTGAGAATCCAGACCTAACAGGCAATATGCAGATATTGCCCAAAATACACCAAAGAATTTACAAAACACTTGGGAATATTAAATCTAGCTATGACAGACTTATAGATGAGTCTCTGGCAAATCACCAAAATAAAAACTTGTTACAGAAAATCAGGGTGGGGGACAGAAGAGGGAGAGGGTTCTCATCAACAGAAGTGAGACTGAGGTTTACCTCTTGAAGAACACTGCCAAGGGTTATTTCTCTGGCTCACTTTAGCCTTGTGAATATGGCAATAGGAAGTAGTGACTCCTGCATTTTGTGTTGAGCTCTGATAGTTAAACTGGGGAAGTCACTTAATTCCTCTGTGCCTCAGTGCATCCTGCTGTAAAAAGGGTATGATAATGTTATTGTAGGGCTTTACATGATCACTTACCAGCATCTGAACATTGTCGATGCACAATTATTAACAAAAGCAAGACAGACTCCATTGTGTCTTTACTACTTCTCAACGTTGAGGGTAAAATATCTGCCTGAGGGAAAGGTTTTGGTTTTGCTTGGGTGGTTTTTTTTGTGGGGAGGGTAGATGACTTTCACCATTTTTCAGAGGAGTTCTGAAATACAGCAGAAATCTGACATAATTTCTGTTAGGATGGAAAGACCTTTCTTATTGGAAGAGAGAGGTTTTCCAGAATTGCCTTTATGTTCTTGATATTCACCTAGCACACTTGTAAAGGATAGTGTGAGGCTTAATTAATGTGGATAAAACACTTTAGAATTATTTTAATGGTGTTCTCAAAATTCAGGGCATTTTTTTCTTTCTTTCTCCACCTGCTGGCAGGTCACTTCTGACTGAAATGGAGCACAGCTGGAATCAGTGCTCTCCGAGATTATGCAGCCAAACATCCCAATTTAGGTGTTGCTGTGTACAGCCCCAATGGTTGCACAAAACAAATTAAATTCCAAAGCACAATCATTCTTCTGAAACATCTCGCAGTCATAAATGAGAGGAGATGTCCTCAGATATTTGATAGGCTATTAACACAACTGCTTCAGTGCAAGAACCTGTAAGCAATAGCATTTATAAAGAGAAACAAGAAACCATACTCCCCCATCCTGGCATAACTCATCCTTTGTAACTTCAGCATAGGCCAAATACATTCTTGCATAGGCACAAACAATGGACCTTTATTGTGTTTTCCCCCCCTGGCATGCTAGGTTCTACAAATGAGACAACCCAATCTAACCTGCTAACACAAAGGAACATTGAACCATACATTTAAGTTCACTTCATTTAGCCTCATTCATTATGTGTGACCATCTCCCCACACTGCAATACCTAACACTTTTGTATGTTCAGCAAGATCATAACAATATACTGAACACATAACTGCAATTCATTCAGGAGCAACAGCTAGCCTCATTCCTTTAATTTGGAGATTAAAACCACAGTTCATTTATCATTGTAAATCGTCTCTGAGTGAGACATAATATCAAGGTCCTGACCACTTGTACTTGTTAAAGATACAGATCCTGAAAGAGGTATTGGGTCCAATGGCCAAATTACCCTCCGGATAATTACATTCTGCCAAGCTAATATTTCTCTGTGGTTTCAAGTGGATATAACACTGCTTTCCTTCTCTCCTTACTTGTATGCCATATATGGGCTTCTGCCTTCCGTCCTGGAGGTGCCTGCATTTTGAGGCTGGCCAACCCAGTACCTCTGACCGCTCAAAGTCTGTACATTTTATTGAATCTTTTGAACCTGTGGATGAAAATGTACTATCATCGTTACTATGATTCTGCCAGGATTTACGGCATCTCTCTCACCTGGATTAAAGCATTCCTGAGACAATGACTTTCTTAATCAGGTTCTTTGTCTGATCTGAAAATGTGAAGAACTATCTGGCCATCCTTATAGTACCAAAAGGGGCTTTTATGTTCGTGACACAGCCTATGCTATTTATCCATGCAGACAGAACACAGAAATAAAGAACCACATGTGACAGATACTAGTCATGTGTCTTAATACAGTTTTGAAAGGTGCCCAGATATCAATGGTGATGACACCCATATAAGAAATGGAACAGAAGAGAAGAACATCTCCTTCCCTTGTTGTAGATTCCCTCATCATAGATGAGGCTACAGTCTTTCCAAGCCAAGAACTGGATTTCTTTCAGAGCCTGTCAGTCCACTTCTTTACTGGCCAGAAGAGCTGCTTTGGTTTTGAAGAATATATTGACACTCACCCACCATCCCTGAAGTTTTATGGCAATCTAAATCCATTACAAATCCATTTTAGAGAGAGATTAAAATAATGAAGGTGAGAATTAAGAGAGCAGCATGCTCCTTTGAAAGCCCACCAATCATAATATACTGCTTTAAAGTTATCATCCTGTCCACTTAAAGAAAGTTATCAATTAGTCACTATCTAAGACATAGGAGAATTGTTCCCTGAAGAGGATTTTAAGAGTAAAGCCACATACTAATTGATAAATGTATCACTAAGGTATTGCTAAGGCTTGCATGACTCCATGGATTTAGAGGACATGGTACAGAAGATTCAGATTACAAAGCAAGATTGGTCTGCAGTTTTTGAAATGCTGAAGAAGATCCCATGTCCCACTAACAGAGATGTGGTCTTCTAGAATAGTGGGGGCCAACCTTTTTGTAGGTGTGCCACACAGTAACTGTGCACCTGTCCAAGTGCCATGGTGATCCCCTTCCCCTTGCCAATCTATTGTTCTGCTTTCTGTTCCCTGCCTTCGGGTCCCTGCTTGATCTGCTGCTCTGCTTTCTGCTTCCTGCCCTATAGGCTGGTGTGCTACCTGTCTGCTCCCCGACCTGCCTGTGCCACACACAGAGGCTGCCTGTGCCACTTGTGGCCAGCGAGCCACAGGTTGGCCACCCTGTCTTCAAACTATCACCTGTTCTGTCCTCGATACCTTTTCAAGTACTGTATTTTCAGACGGCCACATTTGCCACACAAATCTGATATGTGAAATGCTATCGGCTTATCTGGTTAGGGTAGCTGGCATGATTTTACTCGTAACAGGGTACATTAGAGGCGATGTAAAATATATGTTGGTAAAGGGTTATAAGTGGGCATATATGGAGTCCTGAGTTTCTCAGTGGGAAGGAGGTGGAGGCTGTCCAGGGCACAAACTACCAGTTATACCCCTAGTGTTACAAGTTAAAGAATCATTTTACATTCCCTCTTTTACACCCTGTCCCATCCTGGCAGTTCTGGAGCAGACATGAACTAAAAATGCCTAGAAGGGAAGACAACACAAAGCATGTTGGGTTGAGGATGACAACACAACGGGAATGGAAAGAGCCCCTGGCTGTATGAGAAAAAAGAATTGTGTTAATTCCTTGAACTAGCAGGTGTCCCCGAGAGTAGAGAGCTGAGAAGAAGGAGCCTCCTGAGTTATGAGCTGACTAGAGATGTGTGAATAACCAATTTCTCGGTTCAGTTGCCAGTCAGAAAAATTGGAAAAAACTTCTTTCAATTTGACCTAAAACCATTAAAAAAAAAATTCCACTGAAGAAGAAAGTAAGATTTTTGTTTGTTTGTTTTGGGTCAAACAAAACATTCTGCGTGAACTTTCTCAACCCTTTCAATTTTTAAAACAAAACTAAAGGAAATGTAGAAACAAAAAGTATTTTAAACAAAAAAAAGACTATATCAGAATGAAAAGGTTTTATTTTTGTGGGCTTTTGTGCAGTCCTTTTCACTGAAACAATTTGGTGAAATGGCTAGTGATTTGCAAGATGTTACATTTTTTCAATGAATAAATGTTTTGGTAAAAAAAATAACATCAAGAGTGCTGACTGCCAAATAACAGATAGCATGACCTAAAACAGGGCATGTGACCCCCCCGCCACACACACACACACACACTTCACCTCAGTCAACCCAGTGGTAAAACTGGACAGAAACCCTGACAAATTGCTGAACTCTCCCAGGGCAAATAAATTACAAACAAAAATATTTGTGTTTACTGTGGGGATTTGACTGTGCATAATAATGCATTACTCATTATGATAACTACAGGAGTTTTATACATTTAAATATGTTCAATTAATTAGACAGGATTGGTTTCTTCCTTATAATCTCATTTTGAAGTAATAGATTTTTTACTGAATCCCAATTTGGATTCTTTTCTATTGCTGAAATATTATTGCTACACAGCTTCTGAGCTGAGAAAAAGAGTTTTTGATTCTTTGTAATACAGATATAATTATGTATTATTATTAGGATTATTTATCAATATTTATTCCTTTATAAAAATCTCTGTTAACAGAACATTAAGGATGTGTGGTATTTTACTCAACATTCAAAGAGTGCAGCCTTCACTCTGCTCTCTCATGCACATACAGTCCTTAACAAAATGATCTGATATATTTCTCAAATAATACAATATAGTGTCATGGTTTTTCCCCCTAAAACATAGATATTATGCGCAGCATCTTGTAGTAATGAACACTACTGTGTTTATGACAGAGTCCATTAGTGTCGTTTGCATGAAAAGAACATAATAAATCATTCTTGTACAGTTTAGTACAGGTTACATGTAACCACACAGTGCAATAGTGAATTCCCTCTGTGAACAGAGGGGACCATATCCTCAGCTGATGTAAATCAGCGTTGCTCCATCAAGGTAAATGAAGCTATATGGATTCACAACAACTCATGACCTGACCCAGATCAAAGATCTAATGGCCAAAAATAGGAGGGAAAAAGGAAGAACATTGATCTCATTACACTTCAAGGTTTTTATTCTCTGGAATCCCCTCAAAGAAACTCCCCAAAAGGAAAACAACATGAAGTTAGTGCATTACACTATGTTGGAAAAGCCAAGGAAAGACTAAAGAGGGATTTTGGCAATATAAATGTGTGTGTGTGCGTGCACACACACGTTTCCATCTGCATGTATGCCTGTAGGGGATGTTGAACTGAACAGAAAGCATCAGCTGCTAAAAGAATACCGAATTTCCAGGGCTCCTAAGGGAGCTATGCCATTTCCGGAGGAAAAGCAAGGGCAACGTTGCACGCCTGCTGAACCAGATGGGGCAACTGACAACTGACACCCAGGAAAAAGCCAACCTATTAAATGGGTACTTTGCATCAGTCTTTCATCAATCCCATGGGATGCCTATGCCCGCTACAGAGCAGGGAGGTCCGGGTGAGGGAAATCCCCTGCCCTCCATCAATGTTGACCTCATGAAGGAACACCTTGAGAGGCTGCATTCCTTCAAGTCAGCCGGCCCTGACAATCTGCACCCCAGCGTACTCAAGGAGCTGGCGAGCATCATAGCTCAGCCTCTGGCACAGATCTTTGAAAACTCCTGGCGCTCTGGTGTAGTGCCCGAAGACTGGAAGAAGGCCAAT
>NW_017728928.1:14683067-14729443 GCF_001723895.1 Crocodylus porosus
AAGAGCAAATTGGATGCTTATCTTGCTGGGATCCTATGACCCCAGCTGACTTCCTGCCCTTTGGGCGGGGGGCTGGACTTGATCTTCTGATGTCCCTTCTAGCCCTAATGTCTATGAAATCTATGAAATCTGGAAGAGTTTATTGTGCCCTCTACCCAAAACTGACCTTCAAACGCTGAGAAGAACAGGTCAAAATAGTGCCTTGGCCATCCTGCAACACTGCCATTTCAGGGGACTAAGAACATCAGGATGTGCCAAGCTCATAACTCCTGTGCAGAGGGAGGTTGTGCGCTAACACTGACTGCAAGCAAAGGGCTTCCCAACTCCCTTTTCTCATTTACTTGCTCAATCACAGAAAAGCAGCCACTGTCTCTGAACCAGACACTGCAGATGGCAGAGAACAAGAAAATACTGCTCTTATTAATTTACCACCTGAAGAAATCAGCGCTGGGCAAAATATTAAAGTTTTTACTGGGCATGTCTGCATGCGATACTTTACTGTGTAGCAGAGCAAATTACTGCACAGGAAGCAGCTGCATCTACACATGCAGATGCTTACTCCGCAGTAATTTGCTCTAATCGTGAGTAAATTTTCTACTTGTAAATACAAGTAGCTCCTCCATGGCGTGCCTGCGACACTTGTAGCAGGAGCACACTAAGGGCACAGTGGTAGTGCAGAGGGGTGGGAAGCTGGCCCTGGGACGCCTGGGGGGGGGGGGCAGGCACCAGCAGTTCCGCATCCCAGTGGGCCAGGAAATTCTCATCCCCCACACCTGGGTGCCATGGGCTTGGCAGCAGCACAGGAGACAGACTAGCTTGCAGGAGAAGAAGGGAGGGCAGTGGCTCTCGAGCCACTGCAGCAGATGCTGCCAGAAGCCAGGCCTGTCCTGGCCTGGGAACATGGGAGGGGAGGCAGAGTGCCTGTAGCCAGCACCCAGTGGCCCGCCCACCCACCCCTAGGGAGTGAGTGGAGACAGGGGGCTTGGCTGGCAGCCACCTGGACCAAGGCCTGCCTGGCCAACTTACCATCATCCTTGGGCACCCATGCATGCACAACCCCCAATCTGAGGCCAGGCCATGCACAGTCCCCTGGGTTCCTCCATCCTGCTTTTCCTCAGTCGATTCACAATTTTTGCTGAAACAAAATGGCCATCATTTCTAATAAACTAAAATGTAATGAAACTACCTGTATACATGCAAAGTGCTGAGTCCAATGGGACGAAAGTCACAGTTTACTTTTTGGAAGATAGTTGCTTGTTCTTCAAGCCTGGCACACAGGCTGTATGACACAAGAAGATGAATAGTATGATCAGTGACTAAAATAAGGAACCTGTATTTTATTGTGTATAGCTGGCAGATTATAATGGTTTTAAGTATGAAACCTATTTTTAAGGCTATTGTACAAATACAATAAACCAAATTTTGTGGGTTTTTTCCCAAAGAAAACTAAGATGACATGAATTCACATGTTACTGTAAAGAACCCCATCAACAGAGTTGTACCCTGCCTGAATCTCCAGACACCCAACCCAGACTACTAGCACCTGAACAAAAGGAGTAACTCTTATCTTCTTGACAGAGACATGACACACTGCCATTGTATTACACAATTATTTGCAACATAGTAGTAGAATGGTAGGAATGAAAACTCCTGATTTTGGAGGTCAGAATGGTTGCAGGGTTTGAAGAAAGCAACTGGAAAACAGAGATATTCCTGTTTCCAGGAGAACTGGCTGGTGTATTGGCTACAGACAGCACAGACATGCATACAAACATGGTACTTTTTTCTCAGAGGTAGCACAGTGCAGTGGATGAATCAGCTATATGCCATATTAGATTCCTGGGTTCTATTCTTAGCTTTGCTAATAAAGACATTGTGCAACCTCTCACACTGGGAAGGAGATTCATGTATTATGTGCAATGCGTTCCTTTATCTTTTGGAAACAGAAGGAAATTTCTGTGATGGTGTGCAGTCTATCAGTGTCTGTGGAAATGTGCTGCTTGGGCATTAGGACATGGTGAAGACAGTGGCATAACTAGGATGGGACAACCATGCAGCCATGGTGGGTGCCAGGCTGCAGGGTGGAGCAGAAAAAATTGGCTGCTGCTGCAACAACACCATTACATCAGCAGCTGGAGGCAACTAGAAGTTGCCGCTGTCCCCGCGTGAGGCGGCTGCCCCAGACACCCAGCCACATCCTGACACTTCTGGGGAAAGAGGTGTTGGAGTTGTTATTTCCTTGCTTTTAAGAATTTGTACTGGAGTAATATCAAATTCAACTGACTTTAATTTCTCTTGAATAAACTTTCTGTTCACAAAATTCTAAGCAATATTGGTGTTTGAGGAATCTGGGCAATCTGGAAGTGAATATCTGAGGACAGTTCTGTTGAAACATAGGCCCTTTTCCTTTTGTTTTGTCTGCTGGCTCCGGTGTCTCATTCTCGAAACAGTGGCATCTGCTGAAAAGACAGAGGTCCTTTGTTTATTCAGCTCAAGAAGAACAGTGCAGGATTGATCTTACTGAAACTGGAAGAGAACGGCTATGCCAGGACTGGCCACTGTATTTTGTTTGTTCTGTACATCAATATATACCATGAGAGATATTTTCATGAGCAACAATGATGGAAGGGTCAAAATGCAAGACGTATGACCTACATTTTCCAAAGTATTTGCTAATTTTGGGTGTCCAACTTCAGACATTGAAGGTCTCATTTGCAGAAGAGCTGAGCAACTACAGGTCCCATTAAGTTCAATTGTCTGAAACCTTCAGAATGAGGTAGTGCACGTCACAGGTTGGACATCAAAACCCAATAAACCTTGCTAATGATAAACAGATACAGATGTGATACAGATAGACTTTCTAACCAGAAACTGGACTGAAACAACAAGGACATAGCTACTGAATAGATGATAATATTGGGTCACTACCTAGAGGTAAACAGTTCTGTATTCTTTCAATAAAGGGTATTTTGTTGTAAATATACCTCATTTTCAATGATGCTGGTGACAGTAGGTGTCACATGTTCTCTAATGTGCCACCGGCTGAAGAACACGCACAGGAAGGCAAAGGTCTGTCCATAGTCAGGCTGTAGGGACACAATGCTGGCACTCAAGAGACCATGAGGAAGGTATTCTGCCATGTGGATTAATTGGTGTGATGAGGAAAAGTTGAACTGTACATTCTTTTGTGTGGCTTACATGCCCTGTCAGCCACCTCACACAACTTATCCATAAAACAAAGTAGAATGATATAAGAAGAGGCTTTTATTTTAGAATATGTGACAGCTTAAATGCATTCAGGTTGTCCATGTGCATCTCACTGAAAGGGAGATTCATTTTCTATGTGATCACATTCCCAGGTTATATATGTCTTTATTTTCCTTATGACAAACATCATTTTGAAAGCACCGGCTAGATCAGAATTAATTGTATTAAAAATGAGGGTTAACAAATGCTGTAAGAAGTTGTCTTAAGGGAAAAAAAATCAGGCACTAATGATTAGAGCAAAACCCTGATGTTAGAAGGACCCAGTCTCTGTGGAAGCAGGTTACTCATCTTTTCCAGAAGATACATGCATGCATTGCAAAATGTTTATTTTGTATTCTCTGAAGTGGTTAATCTACATGCGGAGCAATGAAAAGGTGGCTTATTAGGCTAATTGCTAATGCATAAAGAAAATACTGTGAGCAAATATTTGAAAACAGACGCAGAAGGCTGTGAAAACAAACACAATCTTATTTTTCCGTGAAGTTTTCCCACCAGAAATCATGCAGTTCAAAGAGACGTCCAGTTAATATGGTACCTTCAGGCTCCCAGTATTGGAGCTGTTCATTAGCCATCTCATAATTCTGCAATGTAGAACTGGATTAATGGAGAGGTGATGAAGGAAGCCACAAAGGGACCCACTAATGATATTGCTTGGTCCTTAGAGAAGTCCCCTCTATTCATATTGCCCATATGAAGCAAAACACACACCACAAGGATACAATGCCATATTATCACAAGAAAACAGACTTTCAAGAGGGCAAGAAGATGTCATCACAAGGATGGGTGCTGGGGACTGGTGAAACCCAAGATGGAAAAATAATTGCATGCATGTTTTTTAATACAACCAGATTCCCCCAAGCTCATTAAAGCAGATGGAAGTTTTAAAACCTGTATTACTTTAAAAAATTAATTTAGAGCTGTGGGGCTCAGTGGCCCAGAGAACATTAAAATGATAAATCCAGAAAGGTGATGTGATTAGAAAAGAGTATTACTCTGGTCACAACATGGACTCTCAAAGCTGTGAAGGGGAAATGTTACAGTTACATTAGAAAGAGCCATTGTGGTTACCTTTGTTGCATTGTTTCTGGTTTAACCCTGATTTTTAGGGATTATAAAGGTTCATAAATGTTTGCTCCAGGAGAAAAGATGATGAAGTATTTTAGTGTGCCTGTCTGTCTATCTGTATCTCTCTCTTTTGGTTTGTACTATATTCATGTTTGTTATGTCTCCATTTGCAAAACTACAGGTAAGATTATGCTAGACTGTTAGAAGATAAGAGGGTACATTTTCTTCCTAGACTAAAAGGAAGTTATGTAAGAATGCAGAACAACTAAGGAAAACTTGTAAAATATGGCCTAATAAGAGCCAGTTTAAGACTTTATAATGTAAGCCTTCAAAACATACCATGTCAACCCCAAATCACTGGAGTGCAGCAGTGCTCCAAATATATACCCCACTTCTAGAGGCAGAAAGCAGGGGAAGTGTTCCACGTAACTACCGATGCCCCTTTTTTTTTTGCCAGCCAGCACTGCTTCTAACCTTTGATTAGGGAAGCTTTACAGCTTCCTTGTGTCATCAGAGGGCTGTAAAGTTGCTATATCAGGGACCAGGGCTGTCCCAATATTTAACACAGCATCACTTCAGTGCCTGTGTCCACAGAATGCTGTTATCTGATTTAAAAAATGGAAGTCAGCTCAGCAAAGGTCCTTTGAGTTTAGGCTATCTTTTGTTTGGTTATTTATACAGAGCACAATACAGCTAACCTCTACACAACAGGTTTATTTAGTTCAGACTAGTTACGTCTGTGTGCTTTAGAGGGCATTTTTTCATATGTTGAGGCAAGAGATGCTTCCATGTAAATGTCTGCACATTTGCTGCTTTTAGGACGTGGTGCCAGACACCCTTATTCTGACCGGATATGGATTACATAGCTGGAGGGTGCGGGTCAGATTGCTAAATCCCTGTAGGGCACCAGGGCGCGAGTGTTTCAGTTATTTCATTTTGTAATAGCATTAAGCACCTGTAACACATTTGGAAAGAAAGATAAATAGATAGATCTATTAAGAGCTTTCCTGGCACAGGGGGTGCAAGCAAGCCCATAGCTTCCATGTTTAAAAATCTGGCCCTAGAGCTGCAATGCAAACCAACACAATGACCGAAATTTCCAACTTAAAAGCAGTTACTCCCTTTACCCCTTCCCCCTGTGGCTATGATAGGGGTCTCCAATGTCTGAATGAGGTTGCACAGACATTCTGGAGTACTTGGGCACAGCGAGCTATTACTAGGAGAGAGAGCAACAGCGTTTGCCTTACATACCCCTTCCTTTCTACCAGCTCTTATGCCTGTGTGTTTACTCTAACGTGTTTCTCGTTTTCTTCCCTCAGCCAACGAATTAACTTTAACAGTAAATTAACTTTATTCTTCTGCTGGTTAGCCTGTCGAATGAGTGCAAATCAGATTTTTCCACTGTGCTATTAATGGAGCCCCCGTCCCCCATTCAGCCGGCAGCATGCAGAGAGTCACAGGGCTGCAGGCTGCCTATTGAATGGTTCAGTAGCCTGAACAAAGACCCCATTCACTCCAAGTCTCTGCTAGTTTTTCTCTGAGTCTGCACGGCTTTATTTTCTCTCTTTCCCAAACATTGTTGGTTAATTTCATTGACAATATTCATAACTTGGGGTTGGAGATCTGTCTCCCATTCATATAAGATCTTAGGGTCCTTTTTTTTTTTTCTTCCATGTTTCCCTTCTCTCCTTACTCTCTAATTCCCATTTAAACCAGTATTCAGTGTTTGCTGAGCTGAGGGGCTACAAAATCTTAGAAGCACTGAATATAGCAGGTCTTCAACATTTGGCCAGTAGGGGAGAAAAATAGTTGCTGGGGGGATGCAAACAGTTTTAAAATCATTCTGTGCCATATAATTGAATGACCCTTTTAAATATATGGCAAACATTTAAAAACAAAAGCCTATTTAGCTTTTATGCCTGTAATGCTCTGTATCCATTCTAGTTAATTACAGCTATTTAAAAACATCTGCATTTCATAAAGAACTTTCTTCCTTTTCCCTCAGGCTCCCCCTCCTGAGACATCTCTCTTCGGGCTGCTGGGTTACACAGTAATTATAATCCCCAAGTACCTGACATCACAATCAAGTGCAGTGCATTACGATTTCAAAAGCAACAGAAACAATATTACTAGAGATGGGCCCAAGCCAGAGCCCCTAGCATGCTGTTTTGGATCCAGATTTGAATTTGAGAAGGTTGTACTGAACTCTAAAGATCACAAATTTAGAACAGAAAATTGCAGGCCTTTTTGTGTTTTAAAAATGAAATATTTCATATACATGGTACCCCAAAAGATTTCAGCAATCAGCAGAGTGGTGTCTATGTTGGTCACAGTACTGGTCACTACGGGCTCAGCAGATAGCACATACACCGCCCTCAGTATTAGAAACAGTTTTACTGAGAATTATTAACCATGACACCACCATCTATCCTCAGCTTCTTATAAAAATATCCTGAGATCTTTCATTTCTAACCCCAACCCAGGGTTTAGTTATCACAACAGCATCCTGAATGACATTTCAGCCCAGGCTCATCCTTAAAGTCCTATGGCCCCATTGTGCCAGCAAGAGTAAAGAGGATGTAAAGTAATGGGTCAGTTCTTAATTCAGGGAAGTACTACTGCCCTCAGGGCCTCTCTGCCAGTTTGGCTCTTTCTCTGCAGAAATCCAGTACAGCAGGGGTCACTCCTAGGCTACATGAAGGCGGCCAAAGGAATGAAGGAGATGGAGAAGGCATGCTTGGGATGCTGTAATGCTCAATTTTTTTTTCTGAATCTCTACTAGAAATGCTCATGGAGAATCACAGCAACACGGGTACAAGTTAGGTCAAAAAACTGGTCTATTTTAGGGGACAATGAGGGCATCTACATGAGGTACTTACTGCAGTTGCCTAATTAGTTCCACAGTAAAGTTTCTCCTTCTACACATGGAGAGCTGTTAGGTCAGAGTAAACTAATTCACTCTGCCATAAGTTAGTACTTAGTATTTAGATTTTTACTTGCCTGATAGACGTACTATACTATGCTGGAGTTATTTACTTCACTGCAATGCACATGTAGACACTCATGCAGCTGGCTGGGGCATGACGGTGCTACAGTGTGGGAGCTACCTGCCAGCTAGCCCTGCACTGTAGCACCCTCATGCCCCAGCCAGCCCCTCTGCAGCACAGAGTCAAGGGAGAGCAGCTCTAGGCTGGCAGGCTGACCCCCAGAGCCTCTGCCAGCCAGAGCTGCATTGCCCTGGCTCATGCACATGCAGTCCCAGGCACATGGTAAACGCTGCACTCAGCAGCAAGAAACTCTGGCATAAACTGTGCTGGAGTATTTTGCATCACTCTAACTGCACATGGAGATGTGTTCATAGACACCTGCAAGAGGCCTCTGAATAAGGAATTAGCCCCCTCCAACCCCTTTGTACCAGCACCAACACTAATGGTGAGACAAATGTATTTGCCCAATAGAAATTGGTGCTATGTAAGTGCTAAATATCATGATGGCTAATTAGTATACGCCTACTTCTGATGAAGAGGTAAACCAGCTTTCTTTTCTTCTTACCAAATAGTAAAACTCCCCATTTAAGCTTGCACAGAACCTGCAACAAATATCTATTCTTTTTATTTACAATCATAAAAGAAGTGTGTATTGAAGTGCACTTGGCTGGTACTTTAAGCATGATAATTAATAATGTTTTGTACAGCAATTCCCTTTTCTTCTTTCCATAGGAACAAGGATGGTCCCAGCATGGGTGCGCCACTACAATGTTAGCACCACTAACCTGCCGCAGCGCTCCAGACACAAACCCAGCTCTTTCTGCTTTGCTAAGCTTTCCAAGTAAGAGTTCTTTTCTTGTTAATTTATCAGCTTGTTTCCCTGCAGAGGCAGTGTTTAGAAGAGAAAAAGTGTTTCTTAGTCCACAGAGCAAGTGATTTGCTTTTTGAGGTTGTTTGCCAAAACCACATTCCTACTTCAGAGTCCATTCCAAACAGAGGGAGACTGAGATCAGAAACAAAATTTGTGAGCTGATTTTCAAGCAGTTGGGTTCCTTTTGCCTGTCGTGAGAGCTGAGCTGACTTGAGGCTGAGCCATTCAGTGCACCTTTGGGCCTGAACATCAAGCAAGGGAAGAAAACCACAAGATTTCCTCTGCAGTCAGCAGTATGCAGATCAAGAACAAGACTAAAGAAAACAAACCCCAAATCCAAACAAACTTCTGCTCCCTTAAGTGGGCTAATTGGAGAATAAGCTTAACAACTTATTTTAAGGCTGAAGTGGAAAGGAAAATTATAGATGTAAAACAAGCCAATAGCTAGGCCCTGCAATGATCATGAGTGACAGACTATGTTTACATCCCTTTGTGAATTGATAGTACAGCTTTAGTAGACTGGCTTTAAGTCACCCTTGCTGAGATGGAAGAGTCAGGCACCTAATTCTCTCAGACTGAGGAAGGGGACAGTATCTAGCTCCCTTAGGCCTTTATGAAATTCTCAGCCTGAGGTGTTGAAAAAACTATCAATAGCTTAAAAACCAGGGGTGTTCAACCCCTGGCCTGCAGGCCAGATCTGGCCCCCAGTGCTAGGTCATCTAGCCTGCCAACATGTCTGTGGGGAGCTCCATAGGCACTGGCCCTGTGTGCTAGACTGGGTGCACAGGGCAGTGTGGGGCCCGATCCCGCACATGCAGCCAGGCAGATGTGGCGCAGGGCCCCAGAGCCCAATCCTGGAGCATGGAGCTAGGCAGAGCAGGGTCCTGGAGACCCATGCTTGTGCATGGGGCCAGGCAGAGGTGTCCTGTGCCGTCCATCTGGCCCATTGGGTCAAAACTTTGAATGCCATTTGCCTAGACTAAAAATCTGGAGTGTGGGAAAAATGATATGTCACAGCAGAATTTGGGGGTGTGGGCCAGATTATTACTTCATTTTTACCCGCTGACTGAATTTAATGGAGTGCCTTCTGATTGACACTTGTACAAATAGCATCAGAATCAGGCTCTCTGGCTCTGAGTCTTAGCAGCAGTAGAGGTCCCCCAGCATAGCCCTAGAGCTGCCTTAGCCATCAGGATTTCTCATGCATAAAGGGATGCTGGGGTGCTGTAGAGCAGAGGTTCCCAACCACCGGGCCATGGCCTGGTACTGGGCCACGAAGGGTTTGCTGCCGGTCTGCAGTATACTGGTCACTTCCGGTCTCCAGTATGCCAGTCCACAGTTTGCCAGTCCGCAGTCACTTCTGGTCCACACTTTGCCAGTCTGAAGCATAAAAAAGATTGGGAACCACTGCTGTAGAGCTAATGTAATTGGTATGCATTCCTTGCAATACATGGAAGCTGGCTGCAGGAAGGAGGGCTTGGCCTGCATACTTCCATCCCCAGCCCGTTTGTCTCTTCTGTTTACTCTGCCAGCTTGTTGGAGCAGGGCCTGTCACCCGCTATGTTTTTGTACAGTATTCAGTAAAAGGAGACCATCACCTCAGTTGGGGTCTCTATGTGCTACTGGGATGCAAATAAAATGGTAACAATCTTTGTGCCCTGGTGATCCCATGCTGCCAGGAGGACTCCAAAAGGTTTGGTGCCATCCTGCATACATTGCAGCAGCCCTCGAAGTCATACGTGGAACCATTCTGTTGTCTGAGCAGCTTTCAGATCAGGACTGTGTAAAGTACCTTTTACAGCTGGCCTACAAGCTCTGCTGAGCACTCCTTAACCAGAACCAAGGATAGAGCCAGTTCATATTTCTGGATTTGAGTACACGTGGCTGTTTTATTTTCAGCAGCTGTTCCTTTAAAACCCTGCCTTACTCCACAGACTCACCAAACATACTTTGTAATTGCCAAAACAGAGACGGTTCCTTGGGGAAAGATGCTGATTTCATATACACAAGTATTTAAAAAGCAGCTTATCAAAGGTCTGCTCTAAAGATCTGGTTCTGGTTCTAGACGTCAGTCCTGGTTAGCTTTCTCCCACCGCCATTTGCTTCTGATGGTTTAGTGCTCTGGTTTGGAATTGGTGGCTCGTGGCATGCCTGCCACTCACACGGTGCTGGCTCCCTTCCTTGTTCCCAACAGCTCTACCCATTAAGGGTAGGTAGAAACACGGGAAATACAATTCCAGTATTAGTTTTCCATGGAAGTGACTACTGTGGGTGCCACAGGAAGGCAGCTCACAAAATCATGGAGAGGAGGTATGAGTCTCTCATTAAGCTATGGTCCACACTCTAAGAGGGTTCATTTGAGTCTTAGGGGTTGTGTAGACAAAATGGGGGCCCTAACTCCAAGTGATGGGGTTTTAAAAACAACACTTCAATTTAGGGCATATTAAACCCTTGTGTCATACACACACCCGTTTGCCTGCCTCTCTGGCGGCAGGGAGGGGAGGGTGAGCTGCTGGGAGGCGGGGCAGTCCCTAGATGGGGGGGAGGACTGGTGCCCCTTTTCCCCCCCAAGGTGACACCCACCCACAGGCACCCGGCTTGGGCAGTCTGAGAGGGCACCGCAGCTGCGGAGGGAAGCACCGGGCCCCCGTGCAGCTCAAGCAGGCAGGCTCCAAGGGAGGGGAGAAAGAAAAAAGATCAGGCTCGCCACTTTTCTTGGGCACAGCCTGCTTTCCTGGGTTGCTGCCAGGCTGCCTGCAGGGCTTCCTGCAGGGTCACGGAGCTGCATGGAGCCCGGTGCTTCACTCCGCGGCTGTAGGGCAGCAAACTAAAACTCCCCTTCAGAGTTTTAGTTTGCTGCGCCCCGAGTCATTTAAGGCACGTTACACCACCAAATTTCCTACAGCGGCTGGAATTAATGCGCAATACGCCACTGAGGTGTGTAAACACCAACACCGTGAAAGCAGTGCAAAAGCATTTAGCCTGCTTTAGAGCGTTGTGCACACACACACCCCTTGTTTCGTCTACACACGGCTTTAAATTTGGGTCTTGCCTTAAGCCTCTCCCTCTCCCCCATGCTCCCCTACGCATCCCATCCATAATCCTTTTCTTCTCTTTATTCAGCAGTGGCTTTAGGATTCCAGAGCACCCATTGCAGTGATCACTGAAGACCCATCTACACAGTATCCATGCAGTGAGCGGCAGTGCCACCGTGAAGGACCCCCTACCTCCTCTCTACCATCTCATATATCTTAAAACCAGAAATCACATCCCTTGAGAGAGGCCTTGTGTGAGCAGTAGTAAATCCCGGCACACCTGAGACAAATAACCTAAGAGCATCTCTGGGTATGCACTCAGGGGTGCTCTAAGGTATCTACATTGCCTCAGTTTTCAGAAGTTGGCAAGCTCAGAGTGGGTGGAGCAGGCTTCATCACAGTACTCCTGTGTCCCAGCTGCCTGTGGAGGGTTTAGACTGAGAGTGTGGTCGGGGGTAGAAGGTAAGAAAGATTTATTGACTTAAACCCCCCCCCAACTACGCATATTAACAAGACAAACGATAACAGACAAAAGCAATTCGCATCGGCAACTTATCAGCAGTCCCTCTGATGCCTGATACACAGGAAGCTTCTCTTTTCACAAAGTTCAGCCAGGTCAGGTGTCCCCAAATAACACTGTCTGAGGGGTGCCGGGAAGGACCCTGGAATGCAGTTCTTGGGCTCCTTGAAGCCCACTGATCCAGGCATCAGCTAACTAATCCTTTTCACAGAGCTGCATCTTCCTTCTGAATGGTTCCCAGATATTTTAGCTAATTTATAGCTTCTGAAAGACACTGATAATGTACAACCACTTAGATTTCTTTTTCTTCAACTGTCCTTAGACTGACCAATAGCAGTACAAGCCTTGCATTCCTTTGATAAGGGAATTTTGACTGTGCCACAGGGCCTTACTACTTCTAGGCTTTGCTAAATTTACAAGGCCTCACTACTTCTTAAACTACAATTAGGCTTTTAGCAACAACTTATAGCTTAATATCTACACAAATACAGAAAAACACTTGGTCTAACCTTCATAGAGCCTTCAACAAGCACCTTTATCACACAGACATACTTTTCAGCTGCCACATTCCTGGACATGAGGAGGAGGCAGTGTAGACATGTCCTGAGAGTTCAAATCTTCTTCCTTCCCACCAAACAACTCCCTCTTTTGCCCTTCCCCTTGTCCTTTGGTTCGTGCTCTCTGAAAGCAGCAGAGCACACTCCCATGCTAAGTTTGGGAGTGTGCCAAAAGTAGACCTTCCCGAACCCACCCCTTGCTGCTCGTGCTGCATTTGTTACAGAAGCCAGAACTATAAGAATACCAAGGTATTCCTCATGCCCTGTCCAGCTAGTCCAAATGTGACACATTTCTTATGCATGAAACCACCTTTAGTCACCCCCCACTTGGAGATTAACACATCACAGGAAAACTGACACTTACCACCTTATTTTCAAGCAATGGCACACAGGCAGGCAGGTAGGCAGGCACCGGCTGGTTTAAAAAGTGCTCCTGCATTTAAGGCAAATACTGCTCCTTGTCAGAAAGGAAAAGGGTTTGCTTTTTTAGGCTCAAAGATGATACAAAAAAGGCTTATTATATGCCAGGTTCCCTTCCTACATCACCAAAGGTCAAAGTCCGATCCATTTTCAGTCAGAAGGCAGACGTCTGTCAGACAAGCACTAATCATTATTTAGTATTCATATTCACCTATTAGAAGCTCCACGTTGTAGACATGTCTATGAATTAACAAGGCATCTGGCCTCTCTTATACAATATGAGCAGCTTGGATCATGAAGTGTCTGCAGAAAATAAAAAGCGTCTTCCATCTGTCTCTCCCAAATATCACTCCTATCACCAAAGCAAACAGAACAGCTCTTCCAAAGGACAGTGCATCCTCCTCTCCTGAAATGTGTTAGTCAAACAAAAACAAGCATTTTACCAGGCGTGTGTGATGGATCCGAAATAACTTAGAGGAAGGGGCTGAAATTCAGAAAAAAGAAAATTTGGCTAAAAATGATCCAGAAAGCATTGGCCTGGGTAGCTGAATAATTCCCTCTGGAGAAGTGATGGAAACATTACCACTTGGGTCACCACCACTGAGCAGAGGATTCAAGAACAATCCTTAGAGTATGTCCTGGTGCTGACCTTTCAACTGTTAGTTATTCCAACATTAAGAATTGTAAGTCCAGTCCAAAAAGTCCATCAAATGTTTACTAATGAATGGCTTTGATGTGGTAGTAAAATGAGCAGCATAAAACATCTTAAACTGGATAATAGCTATTTGCACCTACAGCCCAATCAGTGGATGATTCTGCAAAAATGTAGAGAGGCAGGTTCCGATGGGCCGTGGCTACTGGGGCAGCCCACCATTAATAGCAGCAATTGGGAAGCACAGTATAAACAAGCTGCTGCTCTTTTTACTACAATGTCATTAGCAGGTTTGGATGACATGATGGTAAAAGCTGGGATCTGGCCCACATGTAGTTTCCTGCTGTTGTAGCTGTCCTACCTCTGGAGCAACAGTGAGAAAATTCCATCCAACTCTCCAAGAAAATGATCTCCCACTATTCAATCCAGCCCTCCATGCAAAGCCAAAAAAGGGACTTACTTAAGCTACAAAAAAGACAGTCTATGCATGAGTAGAGGCCCACCCATTTAAAAGCATGACTAGACAAATTTTTAAAAATCTAAATATGATCTACACGTATTTGCATGTATTGCTTGCTTGAAAGCACAGAATTTGAAAGTGTCCACATTTTAAGGGGCACATAACAGTCCTGTTCACCCTGTAGCTCTTGAGGTCTGATTTTCCAGCTCCTTTTATAAGCTAAAGCCTCTCTTCTTTTACAGTTCCTTCCTTATGGTATATCCCCCCCACTTTCCCACCTTTTATTCCTATCTGCCCTTCTCTGTCACTCCCCATCTCTGTTTCCTCTTCCCTAAACACTCCAAACTCTTCCTCAGCTTACATTACTCCTTCCACTTCACACTTTCTAGTTAGCTTTATCTCTGAATTTGGTTTTCCCTTGTCTATTCACCTCTCAGATATAAGGCCTCTTGTACCCACTTCTAACTGTTTTCATCTTCTTCTGCCGGGTCTTTATCACCCCTTTCCTTCACAACTCTGCCTCTTCTAGCTGGTGCTGCTCATACTCAATGCTGATTTCCCTCAATTGTATTTTTAATATTTTGTCTCCACAAGCAGGACATGAGGGGGGTCTGCTGGTGGTGGGGAGTCTTCTGGTGGCTGAAACTCCCTCTATATTTTCCTTAGCTTGTCTCCTTCTTCTGGTGTCTCATTCTGGAGAAGGAGATAGGAGCTGAAGGGAGGGAGGGTCAGGACACGGGAGTTTGGAGAACCAGATGGCACACACCTAGCCCGTAGTCCTCTACTCTAAGGACAAGCACTAGTTCCCCTGGACGTTGGAGTGCATCTTTCAATGTTACAGAGCTGGTTGTACCAAAATTCCAGTGTTATCTATTTCCACCCATTGCTTGCACCAGTTTACACCCCTGTTCAAAGCAGATAATTTATTTTAAGCCTGTACTTCATTTTCAGAAAATATATTTAAATCAAGGAAGAAGAAAAATTAGGTCCAGGAATCAAGCAATCCTGAAAATAAGGCATGAAGAAGGAATAAAGATAACATGGCTGTGAATCTAGCCTTTTTCAGCTTGCTCCCCAAACACACTGGGGGCATATCTTCCCTGCAATAGACTCAAGTGTCTGGGTCCAATCATCCCCCATCAAGCCATTTTAATGTTATTGTGTCTTCACTACACTGTACTCAGCCAGGTGTCCCCAGGGACATATCCCCTGGTACTTATTATTTGCTATCTTATTATATCAATTGAAGGAAAATTTACCTATCCTTTGGGAAAACTGTAGGATGGGCACTGGTGAGCTATTGGCACCTGAGTTCTTTTGCATGTTTCCTCCAAGCAGCAGTCAGAGTCTAGTGCAATTTAAACTGGAAACTAGACTCTTCCTTATCTCCCCAGCTAAGACAGCTAACTTGTGCTTAAAGCCTCTCCAGACCCAGTCATATGATTTTCTGTGTGGATAAAAAAGCAGGGCTAAACCCTGAGTAAGAGCTTGAGTTGCCCCGGCCGAGATGACGCGTCCTGGCTTCTAACTCAGCCACATCCTGCAGGGAGAGCTGACTGTCAAGAAGGAGAAGCACAACACAGGCTCCTCTTTGCTGAAGGTATGTTTGCACTCCAAAGTGCAGGGCTGCAGAGAAATAACTGAACTGGCTTCAAAGACAACAGAGGCAGTGATAGCTGCCTTAGCAGAGCCTCTGCCTGGACTAATTAGTTTAGACAAAGCACTGCACTAACAAGGCCATACGGCTTCCACTACTCAATTTAGCCAATTCAGAGCTTGCTCAGATAGCTGTACATAGCATGGCATTGTCAGGTAATCATATTCTGAGCATTCATTTGAGACATAACTTGAGTTTTGCCTCTAACCCAATGCATATCCACAAATAAAACATTTCAATGAAATGGCACTTTAAAGTTGATCCAGGTAGTCTTTGAGTGAATCTGCGTGAAAGCTGGAAGGCTGCTTCTAGCTGAACTAACAAGGCAAAGGACATGCAGCTACCAGCTGCAACTCAAGACAGCACAACACTTCAGCTGCTAATTGAATCACTACGTTCTGCTAATACAGCGACTCTCAGCCAGGGTGCAGTGAGATACTTTTAAGGGTGATGTGCAATAATAGCACTATTCGATCTGCAAACACCCACCCAGGATTCGCAAGATAAACCCAGATATTAAGTAGGAATCCATAGTGTCAAAAACATTTCGCCCCATTATTGGCAATTCTGAGTTCTGTATCACAGAAGAACTTTTCTTTATTTGCCAAAAACATGTGAAAGCAAAAAGCTGGCATTTTCCAAGCGGTACCTTGAGTCTAAGGGTGAAGTTACATGTTACGCTTAGACAATGCTAAGGGCACTTAAAACATGAGTGCCCACATGTTAAAGCTCCTTAACTCAGGCTAAGTGCCCTCTGAGCATCTCAAAGTTACGCCACTTCAAGCGAGGTTTAACTCCAGGCTGTGCTACCTAGCTTGTTTTAGGATAATTTCAGTCTGCTTCAGAGATAACATGGGCAATTTTTCAGTCCTCCAGCATCCCAGCATGCACTGCTTCAGCCTCCCCCTCAACTCAGAACAGGAATACCACCCGGATGTCCTGGCTCCTAGCCATGCCCATGCTTGCCAGCCCTCTACTGGCAAGTCAGAGTTGTGCAGGCAAGAAATGGTATTAAACATTAACGTGCAACCGCTCACAGCATATAATAACTTTAACACTACTTAGCATTTCACAGATTTAGAATGGTCCAGGTGTAACATGTAACTTCACCCAAGAGAGATAATAGTCACCAGTGGTCAATGAGTTTGCAAGAATTACAGGAGGAAATTACAGAAGGAAAAACCAGAGGTAAAGACTAGAGGGAAAAGGACAATGAGAAATAAGGTAGACTAGAGGGAAAGATGTAGGTTTAGCTCAAAATAAAATAAATGACATACCATGTGCACTGACAGCAGTTAGGCTAGAATTCTATTTTGAGGATCTGATGACATAAGGGTTTGTGTCGTGATTTACAATGCAACCAGAACCCTCCTGTGATAAGGCTAAAAAGCTAAGTAATCCTTCTAGTCATCAGACCTATATGCTATTGCTACCTACCAAGTTAGCATGAAAAAAATCCAGCAGGCTTTTTAAGCCCAGGCTTTGCGTCAGGGCTCACAAGCTTTCCAACAGTAAAGGTTGCACTGGCAACACATCCCCATTAAGGGGCCACAACCTATGGGAAAACTCCCATGTAGCACACATACTTCTATACAGGATCAAGGCTTTAATTTGCTTATAAAGTCACTCCTTTTTATGAGAAATAAATGCACTGGCGATGGTCTGAGTCTCCATTCTTATCTTTCTAGATGAGCAGAAATTTCCTTGATGGCTGAGCTCATCAACAATAAAAACCCACAGTTGATCAGCTTCACCCTCATTCCACCCTTACGGGGAGAGGGCAGCTGAGGACTGCATTTTAGAACTTCTCCAGTCACATTTGGCCCTGGGGCTGCCCTTTGGGAAGCCTGCTTCCTGACCCCAATCCTGTACCCACTGAAATCAATAGATGTGTCAGTGGCTTGAATGAAAGCAGGAGTGGGCTCCACATGCACAAGGAAACTCTTCAAGCATGAAAGCTAATTTAAAAGGAGCTCATCTCCCTGTGTTCAGAGACACAGAGCAAGAGAAAATCATGACAGATTTTGGTATATTTTAACTGAATTATTGTCCACTGGGGATTGAGCTAAGACCACAAACATTATTTCACTTTCTAGTGAGGCTGCAGTGATGAATTTGGATTTCAAATGAGAAAGCTGGGTAGGTTTTGCTTTGGCTAATAGTGATTCACTCCTCCTTCATATGTAAAGCATTAATATCACCCTACATGTACGTTAAAACAATGGCTCGGTTACTTTATGATAACATGCACCTATGGAGGAAAATACATTAAAGTCTTACTCTCCACCAAAATGCAGCAGAATTTTGCACTCGATTCTGTTAAAAATATTCTGCTTAATTGATTTTTTAAATCTATTATGTTGCTCTAGGCTTGGCTATTGATCTGCAGCACTGTGGAAGTAATGAAGAAGCCTTGAAATCAATAAGGCCAAAGTATATCTTGAACTGTATCTGCTTCACCAGCACAACAGGGATGTGGCCAGTCAAATTCCCTAGACAGAGCTGGGAGAATGAACAACCTCTTCCCATGACTGCTAAGATTTATTTCTATTGGCATAAACATAACTAATGAAACCCCAATGACTCTTCACTTCCATGAAAGCTGATAATATATAGCATCACTCACAATGAAATGAGCAAGGATGCAATTTGCAACACGCACACATGCACACACACACGCACACACGCACACACAAAACCTGAAGCTGGCTTTTTGTTTTGTTTTGTTTTTTGTTCTCGGTGCACTCGATTCTCAACGAGCCCAATCGAAATAATATTTCTTCTTCTGAGCTCCTGTGTGGGTTTTTACCAGAGTTTTTATAAGTCAGAGGTGTTGGGTTTTTTTTTCTTACTTGCTGTAGCCACATTTACAGGCTGATAATTTTGTTTGGCGCTAACAATGTTATCTTATCTTGTTCTTAATATTAATATTACCTGCGATAAGCCACCTGGGGCAGCACAGGAGCAAGTTGCAAGGAAGTGACCTCATTAAAGTTCAGGCAGCTATTTACTATCGTAAGAACAGCCAGAATAATACTTTGAACTTCTCTGCCACCTTCCATCCGAGTCTTTTACTTGATCCCTTTCATACTTCCAAGCACAGAGGAACAGAGGAGCTGAAGTTAATCAGAAGCATCATTTTTACTGTAAGGGTCAGCTTTTCAAAAGATTTGCAGCATGTTGGGTACAAGCTGGGTGCTGAGATCTTTTGAAAAATCAGGCTTCAAGTGTCACAGTTGGAACTGCTGGGTGTTCAGCATTTTTGAAAATCTGCCCCTTATTCAGGTGGCTGAATGGAAGCTGAGCTTTCCTGACAATCTGCCTACAACCATGGGTGCTAAGCAATTGGAAATCCGCTCCTGGGCTCTTTGGAAAACCTGACCACACAGCCCAAGAGAAGATCTGCTCGTGGATTTTCCTGCTAATTCAGGTTAGGCCCAAGTACAAGGAAACACGGCCCTCAGTGCCTACTCAGGCATCTTGTTTCAAGGGGATTTTTTCTGAGCAAAGTCTCCAGGACTTGGCCTATTGTCTTCCTCATGCATAGCAAGTGCTTCATGCCTTGGAGGGTTCAGCCCAGAAAAAAGTCCTGCAAGAACTGTGTTGTTTATAGCCACTAAAAGAAGAAAACCCTTTCTGAGTAAACAGGTTTTTTCTGTCTTGCAAGGCCAAATTCTTTGTGTATGGAGCCCACCTGTTCAGGAGAACAGGAGCTGCCTATACACGAACACAGATGCTGTTGCTTGGTCAGTCCCAGAAGAAGCTTGGTTTACATGACATTTTGTACTGCTTTAGTGAGATTTTTACTGAAGGAGTTAAATCAGCATAGCCCCAAGACTAGAGGAGTTATGTCAGTATAAAGGCACCCACACATACATCATTTAGTCTCAATTTACAGGGTTAAGCTACACAGGTACAATAAGCATCTTAAAAATGGTATAACTGTGTCCACCCAATGGAGATTGTACTGTTTTAAGTATACGGGTTCAAACTGATAGATTTACAGTGGCACAGAATTGTATATAGTTTAGTCCTAAGAATACACATATTAATCACTACAGTGCACTGCCTTCTTTTTAGGAACTGTGGAATCTACTTCATAATTCAGTCATTTCAAACCAGCAAATTAATCTGATTTTTTTTTTTTTTTGTGGGGGGTGGGAGGGGAGATGGAACCTAATCTGCACCTCCGAAGTTTAAAAATATGGTAATGCAATTAGTGGCTTTGGCTGTCTAATGAAGCCACTTTAAACCCTTGCAAAAATGCCATTAAAAGAGAATGCTTAAGGGCCTCTTCAAACTTTCCAAAATGTGAAGTATGTTCTTATTCAGAAGATGCCAATCTAGTCTCCTTTCTCCAAGGTTCAAGATTAATTAGGGACTTGTTTAGTATATGAATGCGGAAACAAATGAACTCTTGGATCGCAGAACAACTGGAACCAATTTTTTAATCATTTTTTTCTTTACAATTATATTCCTATCATATTAGACTTTCTGTCACAGGACCATATTATGTCAGGTAACTTTTATCAGTGGTTGGCTTTCCCCCAGGTGGCACATTATGAATTTTCTCACAAACAAATACAGGAGATGCATTTTAATGTAATAATTTTTTTTCTTAAAACGTTATAACATTTTCATAAGTGCCAAAAACAAGAGAAACCCCCCAAGCCTCTTGTTATTCAGAGATTACATTAAAGAAAATTATTAATACCTAATTAAAACACAGCATCATCATGCAAGAATATCACCTATAGTAAGCAATTATTAAGTGCACATAATGGCTATGCTTGAGATTAATTATTGAAATAATGGCTTGTATATGTTTAGTAAAGAGGAAAAGCAAAAAGAAATGCTGCTGTATGTCTAAACTCACAACCTTGTTTTTCAGTCTGCTGTAAGGTTTAGATCTGGGTCCAAGTTACCCTGAAGGCTAGAGTTATTTCTGCAGATAATTTCATAATGGAGGGTCAACTGGGAAGTTAAGATTCAGCTCTAAATTCCGTTCAAATTCAGATCCAGGACGCTGGTTCCAACACATGGAGAACACATACTAAAATGGTCACTAATGTGCCCTTAGCTTACAATCTTTTTCTCGCAAAGCATATTTATGGTTTGGTTATTAAGGTAGACCCACCCTATCTAGAACATGGTCTTACAGTGTACTCTGTTAGAAAATTTCTGGGCTAGGGAAAGGAATGCTTATGCAAATGGATCTTCAAAGATCTATGTATACATGTCCAGAAATGCCTTTTTAAATTTTTGCTGCATATGATCAAAGACTGTATCCAGGAGTCTGAAGATCCATCCTTTAGCTTAGTGTCTGTGATGAAGCATGGTGGTAAGTGGAAAATATATAACAATGACTGGCAGATTTAGTCACTCTTTTTCCATTAGCACCAACTTATCATTATCCAGACCTCTACCAGGGTTAGCAGATAATGTTTTCCCTAAGTGGGAAGGCAAGGGTATAATTTTCATAGCTGATTTGTTCATTTCTACCTCTTTTATGTCCTTTGAGCAATTGCAGATCAGATTTTTGCTTCCCAGGACACACTTCTATGGGTGTGTATAAATAAAGCATTACATCACCCCTTGACCGTGTTTCTTAACCTCATTTCTGTTGGATAAGATAATAAAGGCCATGCAATAGACACTCTTGGCAGAGAGTATGATATGTCACAATGTTTCTGCTCATTATGTCCCCTAATCAACATTAACAAAACTTTAAAATATGTGGGCAGGAGAGGATTTTGCTTAGAGAATTTGTAGACATGGGTGATGCTTTTTTTACTACCAAGCATGGTAACGTTGTGACGCAGGGTTTTTATTATAAGTGTCTTATGGACTATGTGGTACATTGCTGATAAACTAGCAAAAGATTAATCAGCATAGCCCTAATCAGTAACACTGTAGCACAGAAGAAGTGAGCCATGTGCAAGCCTATCATGAGTTGCAAACCTCCAGTTTTGAACCAGAGATGCAGCAATAGACTTAATTTCTAGAACTTTAATTTTCAGGAAACCATCTTCAAACAGATCTTGGGATGCCAGTGAAATAAGTCCAAAAACAGTCCTGGGCCCTTGAATTGTCTCCATAGACCTGGCAAATCAACAGTGCCTGCAGACTTTGCTCAGGAAATCCTAGTAAATGAGTACTTTTTTATGTTTTTCAGATAAGGAGAGGCCGGAGGCTGGTAGACTTGGGTGAAAAAAACCTTCCCTTAAACCTAGCTGTAGTCGCTGCTATTACAAATCTTAGAATTCACCACAAAATTTAAACTAACCAAGACCACAGGATCACTTGTGCACACTTTGTTTTATTGAATAGCTGTTCTACTGGTGAGAGAAACAGTGAGAAAGCATGTACTACTACAATGGAGAAATAGAGAGAGGTGACCAAGATTAACACTTCATTTTATATTGAGTCTCATCCAAAGGCCACTGAGGAACCTTTCTGCTTATGTCACTGGGATCCAGATCATGGCATTTGTGCCTGGACAAAGTGCAGAGGAAAAATGCACTTGCATTAAGTTATCTATGGTTATTTATGGTGATGTTCATGGAGCTATCTTTCAGAATGGGACTTATACTTGGGGACTGTTGACTTCCACAGTAGTTGCTGTTTAGCTCAAAAGCTCTAGTTCATGGAGTGGCCAAAACTCTAGGACTCTTAGTTCAGAGATGATATTGCAAAAAAAAAAAATCTTTCTTTGCAAGCTTTCAGGCACATGCACCCTTTTCCGGCTGGGGGGAAATTAAAGATGGTAAAAGTCCTTTTAGGTAAAAAATAAACTTCATTTTGCACAGAGGAAGCTGAACGTGGATGTATGTTCCTCTGGGTCCATGAGAGTCCCTTTGTGTGAGTTGCCCTTTGATGTGCAGATTAGGCAGTTCCTCTTCTCTGGTGGTGTCAGAAAGCAGAAAGGCAGGGAGATGTAGAAATCTTGCTTTCTTGTTTAGCAATAAAGTTTATCATTCCAAAAATGGCTACAACCTGGTATCTTCCATGTTTCAGGGATGTGTTTGGTAGCCATAGCCATGTTGGTTTGAGACAAAAGAAAAAAGCAAAACCCTAGAACTAAATTTTGTGTAACGAGTTCTAGAGTTGAACATCTCTACTTGAACTTTAAAAAGATATTTTTTCTAGACCTCCTGGCTGCAAAGGAAACTGGAAAATAGGACCTAAGTCCCAAATATAATGTAAGCCAAGTAAAAATAAAAGAACTTCACATTTATTATTTAACTAATTCCTCACGATTTTTTAATCCAGACATATTGTTTTGGCACCTGGCTAAATTTTTTCCATGCCTGGCCTTGGTCATACTGGTACCTCCTTCAACAAAACCGTTTCAACAAGTCTAGCCTTTTGTAATACCATTCTCTTAATCGGTAACTGGTTAATGTGACCACCTGCTAAACCTGATCACCAGTTCTAGCACTGAACTATATTTAAAAAGATACGACTTTGATTGTGATGGCTTTAGGCAGGGCTGAGGCAATAATTTGACCACTGATGGGAGAATACTGCCATTTTATTAATAAGGAATGCCAAAGTTCTGAATGGATCTAAAGATAAAAGAAAAAAGAAAGAATCCAGGAGCCTGGGGGAAGAATGATGAAATAATAGACAACATCAACTCAGAATGAGTTAGATGATTTAAGCACACACATGAGCTCTGAAAACTGTCATTTGCGTGTTGATGGTCATACAGGTATTGTGATCAGCCACTTATTTAAATCAAAGTGATAGGAGTAGATGTGACCCAAGGATGAAAATGATCCTGCAATACATTCAATAACTTACCTATTATACTTCTCATGGCTCTAAACTGAAACCCTGAACACACCCTAAAGTTTTGCTGTGTTCTGAGTTAACTTTTTACAGCTCAGAACCTCTAATATATCATGTCCCTATGCACTAAAGGACATTCACTCCCCCAGCATAAAACGGTAAGTCAGAAATGAACTATAAAGCTCGCAGACTGACCAGAACATTCCAACTCCGTGCGTCTGTGTGTACACATGTGTACAGATTTGGGGATCTTCAAGCAGTATAAATAGAGACCCTTGTAAATACAGCCAGGAGTTTTGATGCAAAAGCAGCCGTTTCAGTGCTCAGTAATCCATGGTCCATCTGAAATTGCAGAGGTGGGCAGGGACCAGTCAAGATGGAGCACAGAGTACTGAGCTTGCAAGATGGGACTTCTAGTAAACGAGACCAGGACTAAGTTTCAAAAATATCAAAAGTCACTGCATGATGCTTGCTATAAAACAGCCTGAAGGCATCATCGTTTTAGACAATTTAGTTATCATTATCAGGCTCATGGCAATATGTCAGCACAGATTTTTGCTGGACAAAACCTGGGCTTTCTGGAATTGCATTTCAAATGCTGACTCAGGTCTACACAGAGTCAAGCAGCGATATACTGTGGCTCTGCTTCTATTTTTGTTTCTACAGCATTGATTGTGCAGTTTGCCAGAGATGTCACTGCAGGGATCAGAAAATCCAGAGACATAGACAGATCAAGAGCAAAAATAGGGTGCTGGATAGAGAAATAATCCTTGTGCAAAGAATTTACGTGCTGCTGGGTTTGCAATGTATATACAAAATAACGGATATGGGGAAACTACATAATCACGTTTAGATTCTGTGGTTATTAACTATGTAAAAATGCGTAAGGCTTAGTTGCCCATAAACACTGCTTCTTTGGTAGGGTTTTGATGGTTTCTACAATAGAAGTTCCCCTAGAGAGGACCGCTAGAGGGTGCGCACATTTTTAGTGATGTTACCTAATTTCACTACACTACATATGCCATCACCAGATATGTGCTTTGCCTTCCTAATGTTTCTTAGCCAGGTAAAAGCAGAAGGTATAATCATCTGTGTAATCTGATTTGCAAGGTTAGCTGCCCTGGATCATAAATAATGCATGGATTTATGATCATGGAGGTGCACTATGTAAGGCTTCAAGAAAAAAGCAATAGGGTCAGATCTCCCTTCTCAGAGCAGTTCAAAAATGAAAAAGATGTTGAGATCCAAAAACTACCAAGATACAAAGGAAGACATTAAAAGAGATTTACTTTAATTATATACTTCTGTAAATTTCTGAGGATTCCCCATTCCATTAAATTACAACAATAACTCTTCTAATGGAGTCTCACTGTGAAAACATTGATTTTGATTCATTGTCTCCTAACACTGCTAGTATATAATAAAAACAACAAAGCTTTGCCATACCTTGTCATCTGGCAGAACTGATCAGGTTAAAGGAGGGCAAGCTGGGGAACTGCATTTCTCTTTAAAATAGATGAGATTTTTTCGCTCTGAGGAATGCCCTAAGTTTAGGGCTGGTGGAGGTATGGGGCGGGGAGAAGAGGGAGGGGAAGGGAACATTGGCCATATTACTCCATTTTTTTTGTTTGGAACAGTTTCCCATTGGTGACCAATATTTGCTTCATGATCCAGTATAATCCCTATCCTTTTTGCTATACTGCTACCTAACTGCTTATTTCCCATTTTGTATTTTGCATTGGCTATCTCCTTCCTGATACTAGTATTCTGAACCTGTTTTATTGAATTTCATTTTGTTAACTCTGGACCTTTTCTCCACTTGTCTATATAGCATTTTGTATTCTGATCCTATCCTTCAAAGTACAGTACTTGCAACTTCTCCAAGCTTGGTGTCAACCACAAGTTTTGTAAGTGTGCTCTCTACTCCATTATCCAACTTAAGGGAAATATTGACTGGAACTGAATACAGGACAGATCCTTGCAACATTCCACTTGAGTTGCCCTTCTATTTTGACAGTGAACCACTGAGTGAGAACTCATCTTTCAGCTCAACCAACTGCGTACCAGGGACTGCATTTCTGTTCATGTGTGTACAGTACATACTAAACCTTAGGTATGACACAGTGGGCACATCTACACATTACTTTAATGCAATGCAATAAACTCCAGTGCATATCATACCAGACTTCACACATGTAAACACAGCGCCCAGGAGCAATGCTGAGGACTGCAGCACGTAGAACTGGGTTGGAGTAGTCCCAGCTGGCCAGGGCCCTGGGGGTCAGCCTGCCAGCCTGGGGCTGCTTCAACCTAGCTCAACTTGCTGTGGAAGGGTTGGCTGGGGCATGAGGGTGCTCCAGCGCTGGGCTAGCTGGCAGGCAGCCCCTGCACTGAAGCACCCTTGTGCCCCAGCAAGTCCCATCAGTGTCTACACATGCATCGCTCTGCCACAGAATTGTACTTGTGTTTACAAGTACTAACTTACTGCAGAGTTAGTTTCCTGTGGCATAGTAGGCCACATGTGTAGACACTGAGACTTTACTGCGTAGTTAATTAGGCATCTCATATAAATGCGCCCAGTGTGGGTAAGGGTGCCAGAGTCTGGCCCTGAGTAACTCTAAATACCACATTTCCTAAATATCTTCAGGTTTCCTTGGCATTTAACTGGGAAAGGGATGAAGAGAGAGAGGAAGATGATGTCTTCTAGATCAAAGATGGCTAGGTCAGGCACTGGAGCCTGAAAAAAACAATTAACATCTTCTCAGCATTTAGCTCTAGTAGGGGGGAGAAGAATAGTAACTTGAGGAGGAGGATGAAAGAGGAAGTGGAGTCAGTTAACTGTGCAAAGCGTTGTTTGTTTCCTTTACATAAATCCCCTTCCCCAGCTCTGACCCCAAAGCAAGCAATGGCAATATTCTGCAGAATAAGCAGCATAATCATCTACACAGTCACAGCTGGGGATGGGTTGAGCACAGGTGTTCGCTAGCTAGAGCCAGCAACTAGATTTACTGGCAAGGATCTTCCTGAGCTCTCTTGTAAACAGAAACAAGTAGGCAGCTTGGTCCACTGGCCAGAATTATGCTAGGCCTTCAGAATAAGCTGGGGGGGGGCGTTGAACTGATACTACTACCCTCCCTACGTGGGAGTCTTATTATATTGTTGTGCTTCAGAGTGTAGACTTTGGTTCATCTCAGCGTGACAGTGGAGATACCAGCCATTAACATACTTTAGCTCCAGCTGGCACTGTTACAACTCTCAGTTTAGTTGTCTCACCATTTGCTCCGTATAAAGGGAATGAATGATGGGGGCCTTTGATATGGCATGACCGTGCGACTGGTATGCTGAAGCCTGAGTGGTGGTAGCACATTGCCATGGGATGCACTGCTTGCACATGGTGCTTGAGAGCAGCTACACTAGCAAGCTTCCCGGTAGGTGCCACAACTCAGCCTTAAGAGAAAGGCAGTAAATAATTTTGGAAACACTTCTGCTGTTGCTGCAGCAGCTCTTTTTGCTGTCTTGTACTAGAAGCATGTTATTAGGGATGATCTGCTTTCTTAGCCTGAAAGCAATATAGAGGGGTATTCTAGTGGGCAGGGAATGGGATTGGGAGTCAGTATTTCTGTATCTTATCTCCATCTCTGCCACTGATTCAATCTGCTTCTGTATTTTTCACAAGATGTGGGAAACACCACAGTATCAATTGCCCTGCATTTATCATCACTGCAAAAATCATGAGCTGTTAGCATTGGATTCTGCCAAGAGAATGCAAACACCATCACACTGGGGGGTGTTACTCATTTACTCCATTAGTTCAGTCTCACTGGATTTTCTAGGCAGACAAGGTTCTTAGGGTGAATCCAATATCTTTTATTAGACCAACTAAAATAATTGAAAAAATTCTTCTTTACAAGCTTTCAGGTACAAACACCCTTCTTCAGGCTGAGAAAGTGTCTGCAGTTGTTCTGAGCTCTTCCTGGGTGGGATAGAATAGAATTGAAGCCAGAGGCCTGTATGCAAGAACGCCAGTCAGTGAAAATGCAAACTGAGGCAGTCAATGGGTATACCCATATTGAGTACAGAGGCAGACTGTCTTTCTGTAATATGTACTCTGTAAGGTTAAATGTGTGGTCTCCTTTTCACCAACTGTTGCTTTAGAATAAAATTCACCCTCTACAAAAAGCCCACATAAATATAAATTCCCTCAATCCCTACTATGTATATTCTGTAATGAGCCAGCACACATAACCATAGAGCAGTGATTCTCAACTGCATTAGACTTGAGGCACCCCTCCATAACTTTTGTGAATTGAGCAGCACCCCATTTCAAAAACTTACTTATTTGTTACAGTGCTCACCTCCTTGCATAGGCGCCAGGGGAATGGCCAGACAGAGAAGAGCCTCTGCCTGTACTTATCTGCTTCTTGCCTCTCATTTTGGGGCACCCTTCAAAGGATCTCATAGTACCCCAGGGCACTGCAACATCCCACTGAGAATCACTGCCATTGAACATATAAGTACCTTGTGTACTTTAATATATTCTACTCTCGTAAAACCGATGTGAGCTAGGCATGGGCTAGTATTACAGTTTTACCAACGGGAAGCCAAAGCACAGTGAAACCAAGAGATTGCCCCAGGCCACATAGGAAGTCTGGAACAGTAGGGACTTGAACCAGTCTCACAAGTCATGGAGTAGTACCCTAATTGCTTGTACAGTCTTCCTTTCCAACAGCCTTTCCAACAGCCTAAGGAAACTCTAGCCACTCACTTTCCTTACCAAGCAACCAAGATTTTCTCTTTAGCAAGATGTAACGGATGGGTATAAACTGTTTAGGAAGGACAGACGGGGGGACTAGAAGAGGATGAGTTGTGCTTTATGTAAAAGTGCTGTATGCTTGCTTAGAGCTTCAGTATGAAACTGGAGACAGGCCTGCTGAAAGTCTCTGGGTTTTGGGTCAGAGGGGAGAGCAACCAGATGATGTCGTGGCAGGTGTTTGCTATAGACTGCCAGACCAGGAAGATGAGGTACATGAGGCTTTCTTCAAACACCTATCGGAAGTTTCTCATGGGGGACTTCAGTCACCCAGACAGCTACTGAGAGGGTAATACAGCAGTCCACAGGCAATCTAGGATGTTTTTGGAGAGTGCTGGGGACAACTTTCTGGTGCAAGTGCTGGAATGGCCAACTAGGGGCCATGCTTTTCTTGACCTGCTTCTCACATACAGGGAGGAATTGGTGGGGACTGCAGAAATGGATGGCAACTGGGGCAGCAGTGACCACCAGATAACTCAGTATAGGATCCTGAGGAAAGGAAGAAAGGAGAGCAGCAGAGTAAGGACCCTGGACTTCAGAAAAGCAAACTTTGACCCCCCTCAGGGAACTGATGGACAGGATGCCCTGGGAGGCCAGTCTGAGGGGGAAAGGAGTCCAAGACAGCTGGTTGTATTTTAAAGAAACCTTCCTGAGGGCACAGGAATGGACTTTCCCAATGTACAGGAAGACTAGCAACTATGGCAGAAGACCAGGTTGGCTTAGCAGGGAACTCTTCAATGAGCTAAAACACACAAAAAGGAAGCTTGCCAGAAGTGGGAACTTGGACAAACAACTAGGGAGGACTATAAGAGTATTGCTTGGGCATCAGGGATGAAGTCAGGAAGGCCAAAGTGCAATTGGAGTTGAAGCTAGCAGGGGATGTGAAGAGTAACAGGAAGGGTTTCTACAAGTACATCAGCAACAAGAGGACGATCAGGGAACATGTGGGTCCCTTACTGAATGGAGGAGGGAACCTACTGAAAGAGGATGCAGAAAAGACTGAAATGCTCAATGCCTTTTTTACCTCAGTCATCACAGGCAAGGTGAGCTCCCAGACTGCTGCACCTGGCAGCTAGGGTGACCATCACGGAGGACAATCTGGTTTTCTGCTACTCTGTCCTCTGTCCTCTATTGATAAAACCCCGACTTGAAGAAAACATAGAGGACATAAAGGCGTCAGGTTTTGTATCAATAGAGGACAAAGCACAACCGGACCATCCTCTTTGATGGACACCCTACAGGCAGCACAATTTGGGGAGAAGGTGAGCAGCTTAGAGTAGTGAAAGAACAGGTTAGGGACTATTTAGAAAAGCTAGATGTGTGTAAGTCGGTGGGGCCTGATACAATGCTCCCACGGGTGCTGAAGAAGTTGGCTGATGTGATTGCAGAGGTGCTGGCCATTATGTTTGAAAACTCGTGGTGATCAGGAAAGGTCCTGGATGATTGGAAAAGGGCATATATAGTGCCCATCTTTAAGAAAGGAAGAAGGAGGATCTGCGGAAGTACAATCTGGTCAGCCTCAACTCAGGCCTTGGAAAACAATCATGGAGTAGAGCCTCAAAGAATCCATTTCTAAGTATTTGGAGGAGAAGCAGGTGATTAGGAACAGTCAGCATGGATTCACCAAGGGTAAATCCTGGCTGACCGACTAGAATACCTCCTCTGATGAAATGACTGGCTCTGTGGATATGGGGAGAGCTGTGGATGTGATATACCTTGAATTTAGCAAGGCTTTTGCTATGATCTCCCACAACATTCTTGCAAGCAGGCTAAGGAAGTATGAGTTGGATGAATGGACTGTAAGACGGACAGAAAACTGGCTGGGTCATTAGGCTCAAAGGGTAGTAATCGATGGCTTGATGTCTATTTAGCAGCCAGTATCAAGTGGAGTGCCTCAGGGGTTAGATATGCTGGAGGGTAGGGCTAGGATTCAGAAACACCTAGATAATTTGGAGGACTGAACCAAAAGAAATCGTATGAAGTTCAGTGAGGACAAGTGCAAGGTCCTGCATTTAGGACAGAACAATCCCATGTACCGGTACAGGTTGGGGGCTGACTGGCTAAGCAGCAGCTCTGCAGAAAAGGACCTGGGGGTTACAATAAGCTGAATGTGCCAACAGTGTGCCCGTGTTGCGAAGAAGGCTAATGGCATCCTGGGCTACATTAGTAGTAGTGTTGCCCGCATATGGGATCAGGAAGCCACAAGGACTCTCACACTCAGCCACACACCTATCCCTTTACTTTTTTGTGTTGACATCTCTTTTTATTCCCATGTAATTTCATTCCTGTTTTAGCTTAAATTGATGCTACCTAAGTTCTCCTGGTCTCCGCTATCTGCTTCATATACAAACATGAACAGCATATTCCCCCGGCGGCTGGGGGGCATGGCTGTGCTGGTGGCAGTGGGAGCGTGGCGGCGGGAGCCCAGTGGCAGTGAGCGGGGAGCTCCTGCAGATGCTGCCGGCACTGTCGGCGGCAGGGGCGGGGTGCGAGTGCCGACCAGGGGTCGGCAGCCAGGAGCAGGGTTGGCAGCGCCTTTGTGCAGGGGGTGCACTGCCATGCTCAGAGGGTGCGCGTGCACCTCCGTGCACCCCCTACATGTCACCCCTGCATACACATTTTTTTTAACAAAGGGTGTTGAAAAGCAATATTTCATGCGGAGAACAACTTTTTGCAAATCTTTATTTTTTGAGAGAATCTGGTGCTTGTGAAAGAAACTGGCTTGAACTATTAGGACAGCAAGCCCCTGTTTCCATAAGGCAGGCAGGTTGTGGGTAGTGGTGATGCAGGCTTCTCTAACACTGCCTCAGTACGTGCTCTAACTGCCACGGAGCGAGGCTGTATAGGAAGGTGCGAGTTAAAAGCCTCTTCTGTCTCTGGCCTTTCTGCAATATCTACAAGTATGTGCACTTGTCGGAGTTCTCTCCACCACGTGAATACATGTCACCTCAATGCTGGAAAGAGACCAAACCACTACAGCAGTTTTTAAAAGTCTGTTGATAGGTTGTGCTTGCTCTGTCTACTGACATGCCAGACAAGCACTGACGTTCGGTTAGATATGATATGCGTGTTGCTTTATGGCTACACTTGTGTTTCTGGATGAGCTCCAAACCCACCAGAAAGAGCCAGAAAGCTATACGCAGTATACACTTCCTGCCTTCTGATTTAAAGCTTTCAAGCAGCTTTGCTCTAGTTAAAGGTTAGAGGCAATGCTCTTGTTACATTTTTCCAGCTCTTGCAAGACCTGTGTGAATCCCTCCAGCTTCCCCACCATATTTTAAAAAGTCCCTTCTTAAAGCCTAACTTCATCTTTTGCTTTCTAAGCCTTTACAGCTGTGATGTATGAGATAAGAAAGGCCATAAGTAACCCAGAAAACCCATATATGTTATACGGAATGGAAAAGATCTACAGAGGCTGAAAGTATAAGGGGATTAAAGATAAATAAAAGTAAGGTCCCGTAATAGGAAAGGAGTCTAGCAAAAAGTTTTTGAAGGTGATGACTAAAGGCACACAATGGAGGGTTTTTACAGATCCTTCTGGAACATTTTATAGGAGGCTGGAGCAGCAGTGATACTGGATCAGTTTTTAACACTTCCATCTAATAAAAATACTCTGTGCTACCTCACTACCGGGGAACCTTTAGTTCAAAGATTTTGTCAGGATTAATTAACCCTGGCAGCATACACCAAAATAGCTCTGCTGGTAAACTGAGGAACAGAGAGACTGAAAACCTGATCAGACTCAATTCAAATCAACAGGAAGACCGTCACTGACTTCACTGGGAACTGGACCGGGGCCTATGGCCACACAGTCAGTTAGTGTTAGCACTGATATTAGAATCAGGAGTCTGCTACTCTACTGAAGAAATCACACTTCCCTCACACATGCACACTCTCACGTAACCAAATATTAAGGAAATAGGGAATTTTCCCCAGAGTCCTATTTTGAAAAAGCCATTACTCCATTTTCTCTCTCCTTGGATCTGTTTTTGCCTCTCCTTTTGTGTTGTGCTCACACTTCTTACAAAGCAGACCCTTCCATGTTACTGCAACAAGGCTTTCCATGTAATTACTAGAAAACAGCCCTACGTTTGCCTTCTTTAGAAATAGCAAGATTAGGATCATAAGGATGAAAAGCCAAAGGTAAGCTATTTTACCAAGCCCATTTGAGTCTGCCTGAGGTTTTCTTTAGAGGTATCACTGTAAGTAGTACCGCTTTCCTTTAAATGACTCCTGAGGTCACATAAATACTAGGGAGAAGCTTCTTGTACTTCACTTCGACTCTGGTTGGAAATGACTATATAAAATAGTCCATTAACAGACTAGTATCTCTGTTAAGAGTCTGTAATCTAAAATATAATCAAGACCAGTCTAATGTAACATAGGATTATGAAGGGCAGAGAGACACGGAGAAGCTGGTATATTGACTGCATGGGGGAGTATCATTTACTTGTTAAAGAAGCCACTGATTGCTTGTGTCAAGGTATCCAGACTGTAGCCATACTGGTCTAGAGGAAAAAGCAATCAGCACTAACAGTAGAGATGATACCTTTTATTAGACCAACAAGATTTTTGCAAAATAATGTTTTTTAATTGCAAGCGTTTGGGCACAAACACCCTTCATCAGATGTTGGAGAAAAGATTGTAAAAGTTCTCCTGGGCAGAAATGAAAGTTCATATTTCATAGGATTTCCCAGAGAAGTCAATGGATGGAAAACTCCTCTGGGCAGTCAGTTCATAGCTGGTATGGAGTCATGGAAATACATGGAAGATATTGAATTTTAGCCGGTTTTTTAAATGAAATCTTCATATTTTCCCAAGCAGGAAGCAACTGTGACCACCTGAAACCGGAGATGCTGTCCCTGCCTTTGTTTCAGGGTCATTTACATCATCACAGAACCTCACACAGAGGTGAGCGGCTCCATACCAGCTATGAACTGACTGCCCAGAGGAGTTTTCCATCTATTGACTCCTTTGTGAAATCCTGTGAGATATGAACTTTCATTTCTACCCAGGAGAACTTTCACGATCTTTTCTCCAATGCCTGATGAAGGCTGTTGGTGCCTGAAAGCTTGCAATTAAGGACATTATTTTTGCAAAGATCTTGTTGGTCTAATAGAAGATATCATCTACCACAAGTCCTGATTACTTGCTGCATTCCTTTCCCTTAGCTCACAAAACCAGACAGATGAGTCCTGAGGAAAATACAAAACTCACATAAAGTAGCAAAGGAGACTGCCCAGGGACCTGGGGCTGGGGCACCAGAATGGGAGTCAGGAGACCTGGCTTCCACTCCCAACTCCGGTACTGATGCATTGTGTGACCTTGGACAAGTCTCTTTTCTTCAAGATTGTGAGCAGGAGCCTTCCTGACCTCTTCACAAACAAAATCTGTTGCCTCCATTATTCAGTTGGTCTAAGATATCATATTGACCCAAATAACCTTGACTGCCGATGTCCTCAGACTAGCATGGCTACAACCGACACTCCTCTTTGCTCCATAGAATCCAAACTTCCACTCATCTGTGACAGGGCTTTTTTACTGAAAAAATGAATCCCTGGATGTCCATGTTTATTTAAACCCTTTCTCCAGGGACTCCTAAGGCTCTTGCACCAGATGAGGTACCGATCCAGTTTATGTAGGTGCGATCAGAAAATACCTGATAGGAGACTTCTTCTTCCTTCTGCATTCTGTACAGTGCCGAGCACGCTCTCAGCATAGCAACAAGACTTATGTCCTAGTCACAACAAAAGGATGCTGATTTCAGTGGTAGCCTTCCAAGGGGATCTAATTAAAAATAAAAGTGTCAGCAAAAACGTTCTAAAGATTATGAAAAATAACTGGACAATGTCCTTTTAAACAAGGCTCTAACCTTCTCTTTGTGCAGTGTATGGCGTCTATTAAAGTAGGCATCAGAGAAAAGGAGCATACAATTAAAATTTAACTCAAAGCAGGGTATTAATAAATCAAACTGGACAGACGCCACCACAGCTGGGGGACCAAACAACTGCACTGCCAGGAGACAAACCTCAGCTGCTTTATGGAGGAGAGATGAAACTGCTGTTTTTCCATTTCTCACGCTGCACCCCTCTCCCGTTCTTCCACTTATTCAAGCACAGTAGTCCAGGTGAAAAACACAAATTGTGTCCAGTCACGCCCATGGCATTTTCTCTGTTCATTGCAGGTAGCGAGAATCTGATTCAAAGCCCGTGGAGATGGATGGGAGTTTTTCCATGGACTCCTTTTACTCTCTGCATCCTTCCATGCATCCTCCTCCTACTTGGAGGAAAGAAATCTCAAGAGAGGGTTGAAAGGGATTCTGCCTACTGCCCCTCTGAGTTTCTGCTTGGTGGGGACACCTTAATATCTGTCCTCATCGACATCCAAGAAGATTTCACAGACATATAGGCTGCTCCTCCTGCTATTGCCTCCTGTTGTTTTGGGCTGTCCTGACCCCCGTGTTTCACTTGGCTGTGGGGAAGCTGTGGCCACTTTTTCTTACTGCAGTCTACTAGCAGGCTCTTTGCCTCAGAGACCCCATCCTTTGATTTATGGTACCGTAAAGCAGCAAGAGTGGATCAGCAGCCTGGCCCACACACAGAACTGCACTGGTTTATCTAATGGTGCGAGGCAGCTTCTGCTTTGTTGAACTGGTGCAATATGGAAGGTGTACACTTTACACTGGTTTCTGCCAAACATGCAGTGCTTTAGCTGGCTCCAAGATTAAACCAACGCAGCGTGGTCATGACAGTGCGGGGATACTTGTGTAACATCATATATTCTGTTAAACCAGTGCAAACCCAGCCTCAGAGCCCTAAATTGGGGGAGGGAGGGAGGCGTCTCATGAACTGAGGATCTCGGTGACTCAAACTGAGAATAGACCACTCTTTGTTCTCTTGCACTAGCTAAGGCAGCTGCTGTTTTGGAACTTGCTCATGTGTCAAGCTGAATACACAGGGAGCTGCTCTTTTGTGTGCATGTGTAGGGGGCTGGTTTGGCTATCCCTATTGCAGGTGGGGAGGACTCACATTTCAAGGAGAGGGGAATGGGTTTCCCGCTGCCTTGCCTGCACCTCTCAGAGATCCTGTTGTCTGTGGGTGGCTGGAAAGAACCAAGCATTGAAGCCCCCCTCCTCCCACCCAGCAATAAAACCTGCAAAGCTCTGCACTGCATCTTGGTTTGGTTTTGTTTTTCTGTGCAGAAGCAGCTTGAGAGAACAGCATTCAGGAACAGTCTTTACTAAAACACACAGCAATCTCTCCATGCCATGATTAAGACAGACCTGGAAACAAGCAGCAGAGTTCATCAATCCCACGCCAGCTTTTCAGTTCCCAGGACAGCTCATTAGCCGCGCCGTGTCACAAAAGATATTGCCTTCCATTTGAAGAGAGAGAATGCCACACGCAGAGTGTGTGGACAGACGAGAGTAAAGCATGCAACACATCAAAGGCTCCTGGCAGCAATACCAGGAAACAGAAGAAATTTTAGGAGTGGAATGAACTAGGTCCACATCTCAGGCATCTGTTCTTTCCTTCAAGTTATCACCGAACCCCAACCAAATCTGCCTCCTGCCACACTACCTGTCTGACATTTCTTATGTCTAGTCCAACTTGTTACTGTTTTGGATGCCCTTGGAAAGTTTATTCATCACTGCACTGAAAATTTCTGGATGAACATCTATAATGCACAGGTCTTATGTCACAGGTAGCTGTATGTCTCCCCTGCCTTCTGTCTGACACTTGCTCAGAGAGCTTCTTTCACTGCTTCGTTACAAAACCACTGTTCTCACTCATCATACACATCTTCCCTATCACCGTGTGTTCTCTTTGTCATATTTGTCTCGTCTCTCAGCTTAAACTGAGAGCATGAACTGGGCAAGCATGGTCTCTATTTAGCATAAGACTCACACAATATGAATAATAAACAACAATCATCATGATGATAACTTCCATTTATTGTAGAAGAAAGAATCCCAAAGATCCTAGCATGATTTGGGCTATATTTTGCTACTTTTGCTCAGGCTGAACAACACTTCACATTCAGCAGAGCTTTTCAAATCCTTGGGATTACTCCCAGAGAAAGGTAGTACCAGCCATGAATTATATGTAGTGCAGAGAGGGACCATCTCACCAATGCTCTTAGCTCCTGTGGTTTCATGGATATTTAGTGCTTTTGCTACAGTGACAGATGCTGTTACAAGAATCTGAGTTTACACTTTTCTAAAGTAAGTTCCTAGCCCTCCTAACTGCAGAGGCAAGTTGAAACACGTGACTGGTGTATACTCTAAAACAGCGGTGCTCAATCTTTTGGCTTCATTGGCTGGATTAGTGTTGCAGGGTCAGTTTGTGGGCTGGATCCATTTGTAGGCCCAATCTGGGGAGCATGAAGCTAAATCCCAATCCAGTATGTGCTGGATTAGGTCCCAGTCCTGCACACCAGGTTGGGCCCGGGCCCCATGCATGGTGGATCAGACCTGCTGCCCCAGCCCCTGCCCTGGGTGCACACACATAGGAGCATGTCATCTGGCTCGCAGGATTTGGAAATCTGGAGGTGGGGGAGTGGTGGCAGCATTAACTGCCAGTGCTGCCCCACCGACAAATTTCTAGACCCTTAGGGAGCCTCACACACAGGATCACACAGCTTTGTGGGCCCGATCTGACCTGAGGACTGGGAATTTGGCATCCCTGTCCTAAGAGATGCAACTCCCCAAGGCAAATAAAAACAATCTTGACTTCTTTACAAAAAAAAAAATCTCAGGATCTTAAAGTCAATCTCAGAACTTTTAGGACCTGACTCAAGAATTCTGCTTCCTAGAGTTTAGTGGGATATTCGATAATCCAGTCTGAGCTCCTGTATAACACAGGCACTAAGTTGCCCCTAAATACCCGTCTAGAAAGGCATCTGCCTTGATCTGTAGACCTCCTGGGATGATGGATCCACCTTTTCTCTTGACACTTTTTCCTGCAGTTAACTAGCACAACTGTTAAAAATGTGTGCTTTATTTTTAATTTGAATTTGTCTGGCTTTACCTAGCAATTGATTACTGTTATGCCTTTTCTTTAAAGAACCCTTCTTAACTCCATTCTTAACTCTTAAAGACACTTGTACACTGACACTTTGCAGCCTGCTTTTGATAAACATATTGATCTGTTTAAATCTTTCACTGCAAGATAATTTCCTCAGTTCACAGATCGTTTTGTTGAATCGTTTTCAATTTTTCCATTTCTGATTTAAACTGTAGATACTGACACTGCATTCTGTGGTGTTGTAGTATCGATCTTACCAATGTTAAACTCATGTCCCCACCCTATTGTCTACTCCCTGCTCTTCCTTATAATCAAGGACTCCATTCACCCATTTTGGCACAACATTGCTCTGGCAGCTCCTGTTGAGTTCTTTGTCCTCTGTTTCTCCGACTCCCTTCTAAGAGTCACAACTTTCCCAGATATAGTCCCTTGTTCTGTAAGTAGGGCCTGTATTCTTTACTGCTAGATGTACTTTTCATCTTGCCTAAATTAAAATGTATTGTGTTTACTAAGTGATCCAGATTACTCTGTATGACTCTCCTATGCTCATCTTTCTTTATCACTGCACCGATCATTGTGTTGGCATTAGATTGTATCAACAGTAACTTTACATTTACTTCCAGAACACTAATGAAAATGTTGACTAGACCTAGTATTGCTGGAGTTACGTTGTAACCATGATTGTCTAGGAAATGTGTGACAGGCAAAGATTTTTATGGGTGATGTCTCTTATCGGACCAACTGCATAGTTGGGATGGACTTAGATTAGCTTTCAGATGCCAGGCATTTTTCTTCAAGTCTTCAGGTCTTCTTTGACCTGAAGAATGCATTGTATTCAAAAGCTTGTCTAAGTCTATTCCAGGCATGCAGTTAATCCAATAAAAGACATCACCCACAAAAGCATTGGGTCTAGTACTGATTTCTGAAGAACACTACTAGAAACCTGCCTATTCTATGGTATTTCCACACTCTCAACCTCATTTTGAGAGCAGACAGTAAGCCAGGCCTTTACCCATTCAATATGTACTCTACTGATACGGCATACTGCTAATATTTTTAAGCAGTATGTTGTACAGAACTGCCAAACACCTAGCAAAAGTCTATTACATCCATATGGTACCCTGCAATCTCATCAAAGAATAACATCAGATTTGTTTGATGAGGCCTGTTTTCTATAAAGCTATGTTGATTATTACCAACAGCATTCCTATACCGTATTTCTTTATCAGCTGAAACTTTTATCAGCTTTGCTTAGGATGGATATCGGGTTAACTACCCTATAGTTACCTGTCCTTTCTGAATTTGACACATTTGCGCTTCTTTAGTCTTCAGCAATGTGCTTGTTGTTTAAATATATATATATTTTAAATTAGCAGTCAGGAGACCTCCTCATCCAACTCTGATAGGGTTCTTAGGTGCAAATTATCCAGGTCTGATAATTTAAAAATATGAATCCCTTATAGATGCTCTCTAATAAATTCCTTGGTTACTAAAATACCAGAAAATATTTGATAATCCCTGTGTGATATGAAAACATCATACTGCTTCTTTTCACATTCAGAACAGACATATTTATTGACCACTGCTGCCAATTGTAAGGGGCCTATACCATTCACATCTCAACATCCAGAGAAAGCAATCCTGTTTTGTCCACTACTGAAGTACAGCCATTCTGGCTAAATACAGCTACCTCAGTTTATTGACATACAGCAATATCATATTATAGCTTTGATGAAGAAGCAAAAAAGAATGCTGTGTGCAGCTGAAACTTCAGTTAGAAATGATTTTTTTCTATCCAAGTCACACTTAACTGTGGAATTTAAAAAAAAAAAAAAGAATTAAGGAGGTCGGTGACTTGAAACAGTCGGGACCTCTGTTTTTCCTTCTGTAAAAGATTATGTGGTATTTAATATTCTAGTGATTTTTGGTGTGTAGTATTTGGAACAGTTCCTATGAAGACAAAATAGCCATGGTTCACGTACTAATCCTAGAAAATCAGGGTTGGAAGGGACCTCAGGAGGTCACATCTAGTGTGACCCCCTGCTTAAAGTAGAACGAACCCCAACTAGATCATCCCAGCCAAGGCTTTGTCTAGCTGGATCTTTAAAACCTCCAAGGATGAAGATTTTACAACCTCTCTGTGTAGACTGTTCCAGTGCTTTACTACCTTCTCAGTGAGAAAGTTTTTCCTAATATTTGATATTAACTTCCCTGCCTGAAACTTGAGACCATTGCTCCTTGTTCTGTCATCTGCCACCACTGAGAGCCGTCCAGATCCATTCTCTTTGTAACCCCCTTGCAGGTAGTTGAAGGCAGCTATTAAATCCCTCCTCAGTCTTCTCTTCTCCAGACTAAATAAGCCCCATTCTTTCAGCCTCTCCTCCTAAGTCATGTGCCCCAGCCCCCTCACTATTTTTGTTGTCCTCCGCTGGACTCTCTCCCATTTGTCTACATCCTTCTGTAGTGGGGCTGTCACGGGATGGGGTCCTGAACGATGGCTGTGATCTCCCCAAGGCCCTTTTACCGTGCCAAGTTGGCCCAATGGGCATCCTCTGTTCTTGCCTGCCACATCTTTGATGGAATGATTAATAGGGAGGCAGCCTTTAAGTCCTTTCAGACATGATTTTGATTGATTCTCTGGACCCCCTGGTGCAGAGGGGGGTTCCTGGTCCCCTGGTGCATCCCGCTTCAAAACAGATGTCACAATGGGTGTTTCGGGGCACCCCAGCCTTATGGGCTATGCATGGCTCCAACCACCCCTTTACCAGGCCCCAAGGCTCGCAGATGGTACTGACGTTGTCCAGTCTGGGCCTTGTTGTAATTTGGCCCCCTCGTCCTCCCTGGGCTCTCCACAGCCCTGTCTCACTCTGTGCTTCACTGGCGCCTGGGTCTGTGCTCCCCAAATGCTGTGCCCTCTCTGGCGCCGCGGTCCCCATGCTGCCGTGGGCCCCCAATAAGGCCTCCTCCTTCCCCTAATAGCCTCACCCAAACCACCGGTCTTACACAACAGCAAACAAAACACAAGCCCCTGGGCTATAACATAAATTCAAGCCACACCAGGGGTAATCTGTCCCTTAACAGTATCAGGAGCTGTACCTGCAGTCAGGCCTCTCCTCTTTACTCGCTCCAGGAGAGCTCCTTCCCCCTTGGCTGCTGGCAGGGAACTGCCTTCCTGGCCTCAGCCCTAGGGTTTATATACGAGCCAGGCCCTGCCCTTTCCAGTCGGCTGACCACTGGCAGGTGTGAGCCACTAGCTCCTTCTGGCTGCTCTGGTAACCAGCAGCTGGGGCCTCCAACTCACTGCTACAGCTCTTCCCCTAGCAGTTTCAGCTGTTTAAAGGAGCAGGGCACCCTAGTGGCCCGCAATAGGGGCCCAAAACTGAACACAGTAGCTCCAGATGTGGCCTCACCAATGCTGAATAGAGGGGAAGAATCACTTACCTCAATCTGCCGGCGATACTTCTACTAATGCAGCAAACTACGCCGTTAGCCTTCTTCACAACAAGGGCACACTGTTGGCTCATATTCAGTTATTGCCCACTGTAACTCCCAGGTCCTTTTCTGCAGAGCTGCTGCTTAGCCAGACAGCCCCCAGCCTGTACCGGCGCATGGGATCGTTTCATCCTAAGTGCAGGACTTTGTACTTGTCCTTACTGAACCTTATAAGATTTCTTTTGGTTCAGTACTCCAAATGATTTAGGTCTCTCTGAATCCTAGCCCTACCCTCCAGAATATCTAGTACTCCCCCCAGCTTGGTATCATCTGCAAACTTGCTGAGGGTGCACTGTACGCCATCCTCCAGAACACCGATGGAAAACACTGAACAAAACCAACCGTAGGACTGACCCCTCAGGCACTCCACTTGATACCAGCTGCTAAGTAGACATCAAGCCATTGATTACTACCCTTTGAGCCTAATGATCCAGCCAGTTCTCTGTCCATCTCACAGTCCATTCCTCCAACTCATGCTTCCTTAGCTTGCTTGCGACAATGTTGTGAGAGATCATAGCAAAAGCCTTGCTAAATTCAAGGTATATCACATCCACGGCTCTCCCCATATCCACAGAGCCAGTCATCTCATCAGAGAAGGTATTCTGGTCGGTCAGCCAGGATTTACCCTTGGTGAATCCATGCTGACACTCCAAATGCTTAGAAATGGATTCTTTGAGGCCCTGCTCCATGATTTTTCCAGGGCCTGAGGTGAGGCCGACCAGTTTTTACTTCCCCAGAACCTCTTTCTTCTTTTCTTAAAGATGGGCACTATATTTGCCCTTTTCCATCATCCAGGACTTCTCCTGATCATTAAAAAGTAATGGCCGGCACCTCTCTGCAATCACATCAGCCAACTTCCTCCATATCCTCGGGAGCACTGCATCTCACCACATGGACTCATAAACATCCAGCATTTCTAAATAGTCCCTAACCTGTTCTTTCACCTTCTCCTCATCCATGCTGCCTGGTGCGATAGTCTGGGAGCTGACCTTGCCTGTGATGACTGGTAAAAAAGACATTGAGTACTTTAGCCTTTTCTACATCATCTGTCACAAGGTTGCCATCTCCTTTCCATAAGGGATCCATTTTTTCCCTGATCTTCCTCTTCTTGCTGCCATACTTGTAGAAACCCTTCTTATTACCCTTCATGTCCCTTGCTAGCTGCAACTCCTACTGTGTTTTGGCGTTCTTGATTTCATCCCTGATGCCCAAGCAATACTCCTATAGTCCTCCCTAGTCATTTGTCCAAGTTCCCACTTCTGGCAAGCTTCCTTTTTGTGTGTTTTAGCTCAACGAAGAGTTCCCCGCCAAGCCAAGCTGGTCTTCTGCCGTGCTTGCTAGTCTTCCTGCACATTGGGAAGGTTCATTCCTGTGCCCTCAGTAAGGTTTCTTTAAAATACAACCAGCTCTCTTGGACTCTTTTCCCCCTCAGACTGGCCTCCCAGGGCATCCTGTCCATCAGTTCCCTGGCGGGATTGAAGTTTGCTTTTCTGAAGTCCAGGGTCCTTACTCTGCTGCTCTCCTTTCTTCCTTTCCTCAGGATCCCGTACTCAGTTATCTCGTGGTCGCTGCTGCCCAAGCTGCCGTCCACTTCTACAATCCCCACCAATTCCTCCCTGTTTGTGAGCAGCAGGTCAAGAAGAGCACGGCCTCTTGTTGGCCTCTCCAAAACTTGCACCAGAAAGTTGTCCCCAGCACACTGGAAAAACTTCCTGGATTGCCTGTGCATTGCTGTATTGCCCTCTCTTTTTAAGGTAAGATAAATTTTAATTAGTTAAAATGAATACATATATTAACCAAATTATATCTATTTTAATATAGATCAGTGCCACAAGGCCAGGTTCTTACTTAATCTTACTTAGTTAGAGTACTAGCTAAGCTTATCAGTTTCTCCCATTTACACAAGTCTTAAGCTATTCAAGCATTATAGGAGCTCGACTCTTTCTTCTTCTCTCTCAAACATACAAATGAAAGCATGAAACCCAGTTCCTCAGCCCCTTACTCATACGGCATTGTCACAACTTAAACACTGACGTGAAACTCCTTTCTCTTTCTAACTGGTAAAATATTTGCTCCAGGGACTCAATTTTGTGGAGCAAATTTTCCAAGGAGAGTGTAATAAACGGGCATACACTCACTGCACCTATAAAATGCTGGTACTGCATATGCAAAACAATATGCTGTCACGTGAAAATAGGGTAGCTGCATGCAAAAGGTTATTTCCAGGCACCGTTTGTGATTGCTAATGCCCGTCTATGAACAAAGAAGCAGGTTTTGTGGCTGTGGCATGAAGATTCATCCTTTGCAGACTAGGCGTCTAATGTTGGGTGCGTCAGCCCTGACCCAAAGTTTTGAGATCAAATAATGCACTTCTTAATAGAGGTATAGAGGAGGATGAGGAAGGGCTTGTAATGGAACAGCTGACACCTTAACTTTATCAGCACTAGCAGGTGTCACTCTGATTAATGATCCAGTTCATTTACAGGAAGTGGTAAGCAGAGCAGATGTGACCACCTCCTTGCAATTAGCAACTGCTGCAATCACTATATTCACCACCAGACACATTTTTTGGCAGACCTTTCTTAATAGAAATTTGGCTCAGATTAGTATTTTTTCAAATGGCAAAAAGATTAAAGAACAATTAAGGAAAATTTAGAAACAAGAAAAAAATGAGAGAGAGAGAAAAAAAAGAAAAACCTGCTGTTGATGGTTGTACGCAGCACAACAATGTTCCTGCAGGTCTGAACTTTTCTAGCATATGCTGAGACTGAGAGAGAGAACACATATTCTGGAGGCTTGCACAGGGGAAGGGCAGCTGAATTATCGGAAACAACACGGGCTGCTGCATCCCAGTGGAGGTTGTGCGCTACCCTCCTCAGGATGGGAAACTTGAAAAGTAAGATGGGGTCTGCCCCTTTAAGTCCATTTAAACAGTCTGCTCTCAGGAAACAGCTTTTTTTGGTTGTTTTTTTGCAAGTTATTTTGCTAAGAAAAAAAAGGTAGAGACTGTGTTACTACTAAAGCCAGAGGTAACACAAATGTAGCCTGGAGCATGGGGGGGAAGGCAAGGCACAATTTTCTGGAATCAAATCTCTCTTCCTCTCTTCAGAGACTGGAATTACTATGGAGCCTTTGTGCTTATCCCTAGTTTTTAAGGGATACTTCACTTTGCCAACCAGAATTATTTTCACCCTAATAAAGGGATGCCTTGATAGGCTTTTTCTAGGCTGGTAGAGTTGACTGTGATATAGTGTATGCAGGCAAAAGAGTTGAAGTAGAGGGAAATCATTATGTCCTTGCCTGACCTGAAAAAGGAATGTTTCTTCTCCCCTCCTCTCCAAGAAAAAATACCAGAATGATATAAATCTATCCAGAGACCTGACTAAGTACTATTACACTCCTTTCCCTCCAGCCACCCTATTTATTTATGATGGACCCCAAACATTAGCTCTGTATATGCTAAGACATGGCTCTTCTGCTCTTGCAATCATCCTAAAAATCAGAAATGATACAACTTCATAGAAATTCAGAGGCACTCTAGGGAGGAGATACAGGAGCAGCAGAAGCAGATTACTCTTATTTGTCAGTTAAAGCGAGATGGAGAGGGAAGAATTTGGGAAGCTGAAGGGACAAGACTCATTCTGGATACCTAAATTGTGGGTGTTACATAGACAGAACATATAAGCTAGAGGAAGCTGGTATGAGAAAGGAGGCACGCTGACACCACAGAGACGGCCACAGCAGAAGAAGAGGGGAGGACAATGGAGGAATGATTTTTAGGCTGATAGAAGTGATCCTTAATGAGCTCCAATTCAGCAAAATATGCAAGCAACTGCTTAACATTAAGCGAAAACCCCATTCCCATTGAATGGGACTAAACACTTATTTAAGTATTTTCCTGAGGCAAGGCTCCGACTCGCCACTGGTCGAGAGACTCACCAGTGGCTATGTATTAATACAACAGAGTTGATGCGTGTCATGTTCCATGCATTTCCTCTCTCTTTCTCTCCCCCACCCCCATTTTTTAATAAGGCATATGGTTAAAAGCCAGCCCACAGTAGCAGGGAGAATGGAGTGAACGTGGAACCGGTAATCAAGAGATGGGAAGTGATAGCTCCTCTGACAGCTCAGGAGCTCCTGCTGCAGCCGGGGAAGATTTCTGTGCCAAGTCTCCTTCAGAGCACAGTTTTGTTCCACAACATGACACTTGCAGCCTCTCCACCCACCCTGCTTTACTGCTCCCAGGCCACAGGTACGTGAGATGCTCGTTACTAGAGCGCAGTAGCGTCATGTGGGCAGCAAGAGTGACACGATGCTACTGTGTAGTGGTAATGAGCTACTGCACAGTTGGCATCATGAAAAAGCCATTTGGTGACACTACTGCACAGTAATGCCAGTTACTGCATAGTCATTTAGTACTTGTTTATACAAGTACTAATTGACCGTGCAGTAATGACGGCACGATCAGCACCTCTTGTAGATGCAGCCAGAGTCTCTTTCCCTACCCCTGCATGGGGATCTAGTCCAGGAGCCTGTCTCTCTTCCTTGGCTCTCTTCCTTCCATTCTCCCAACCCTAGTTTCTTCGTATGCTGTGACCACTTTCCATCTGGGTCTGATAATGGTATAGGGCTGGCTAGGTCACACGCTCCCTGGCCCTAAAAGGGGCAGGCCACCCTGTAAGAATAGGGTTTTGTTGCTAATGTCACGCCTTTTGGATGCTCTTTATCCTGGTGTATAAATATAACTGTGTAATACAGTGGTACCTTTTACTTTCCAACTCTGGTTCAAGATCTGTACTGTCATACATGTGCTAAAACATCACCACAAGGACTTGCAAACAATAGAAGGTACAATCTTCCAGGCCCTTACTCCTGGAAGCAATTTGGGGTGATGCTTAATACTTTTTAGGCCAATGCTCAATCTGAGGTTGCTTTGACATAACTGACAATTTCTGAAGTATTCAGCGCTTGATCTCTGCCAAATTTCACCAAAAAATCCTTTCCTTCTGTACTACCATGAATGCACGGATATCAAAGGCAGAGTGATCCTCTGGTAGCTATCCCCGGCAAATGTAGAGCTCTCAGAAACTGGGGCCCTGGGGGCAGCTGTATCACTTAAGAAGTGATTAACCAATTAATCATGTGTTAAGTAGAAACCCAGCCACATGGTCGTGCAATTAATGGTGTGATAAAACGGCGAATAAGTCACAAAGTTATTACACAAAGTATGTGTACTAACATAGTGGCTGGTTGCCATCATGCCTTAAATTGAACAGGTCTGTGCGAAGCGGCTAGTATTTGCTTCAAATTCCGATTCGGCCGATTCAGGGGACAGTGGTTTGATTCGGTGATTCAAATCACTGTCCTGAATTGATTCAGCTGAATCTGATTTGGAGATTGGGCTGCTGCCGAATCTCCAAATCTGTCAGGCCCAGCTCCTGCCTGCCCCAGCTCCCAGCACTTGGGGGAAAAAAAGCCTCGAGTCACCGGGTGCTGCCAGGCAGGGGGCAAACTCCGCTGCCCCACTCTTCCCGCCCCTCCCTCCATGGCTGCCCTGGCCGCTGGAGCTCTGGCCCTTTAAGAAAAAAAGCAAATAACACCCCCCCGAACTCACTGTTTCTGCTGGTGGGGGGTGATCCCCGCTGCCCTGCTCCACTTGGGGGGCTCTCCACAAGCCCTCCAAAGCCTCGAGGCTGCTGCAAGAGCGGTGCATCCTGGGGGTTGTCTCCATTTTTTTCCTTAAAGAGCCAAAGCACAGTGGGT
>NW_017728928.1:14729893-14731310 GCF_001723895.1 Crocodylus porosus
TCGGAGAGCTTTGAATTTATCTGGACCTTTTAACTGGTCTCTTGAGTTGATTCAGATTTGGAGATTTGGCCACCAAATAAGGCCAAATCTCCTCCAAATTGAATCACCACCCGAAGCTTCATGCAGCCCTATTGAACATGTGGCCAATGCTGATCAGCTGTATGGCACTTCCAGCCACAGGCGTGCACTGGAGTCTTGAAAGGGAGTGCCAATCAGCGGACTGACACTCTGCCATGGAAGAATTGGGCATTCAGCTTGCTACTTGCCAGTGCAGGGGGAGCCTGCGACCATGATCCTGGGCTCCCTCTGCACCAGCAATATGAAGCGATTGGGCATGTATGGCAGGGCAGGAGGTGCAATTGTTGGGATCGTGGATCAGATCCCATCATGCCTTTATTTGAACATCTGTCAGATTTGCACATCTTCTTCACATGTGCTTCTTTTTCACAAAGTCATTAGTTTTAAGTCATGACTTGAATCACATCTGAAGCTGGAGGGGAAAGCTAGGAAGTCTGTGAGAACTGACTGTGCAAATCAGCTCACTTGTACATGAGCTCCTCAGTGGGAATGCAGGGGTCCAACTTTTGGCACTCAGGATTGGCCTTTGTGCCATGATCTCACCTAGCCACTTAAATGAAACAACCAGCACAAAATAGGAGAACAGTTTACTGTTATGTACATTTGGTAAGAGAAGGATCATTACCCCTGGTAAAGACACAGTCATGTAATGCATGTTCACAGCAAAATTATTCAACAAAATGTTAAAGAATGGAAGGGAACATTAACAGCCTCCACTGTGTGGTGCTCTTACAGACCTCAGCAGAATGGCACTGGACACAACAGCCTGCAGTTCAACCTGTTCTGTGCCTTGGGCATTTATTCTCCCAACCCCATCTGACCCCATAGATGAAACAATTCTTTATTTTGTAAAATAAGAGTACATTTTATGGGGTGGGATCCATGGTTGTCATGGGTGACTTCAATTACCCGGACATCTCATGGGAGGATCACTCAGCAAAATCCAAGCGGTCACAAAGCTCCCTCTTGTGCGTGGATGACCTCTACCTGACTCAAGAAGTCTATGGGCCAACAAGAGGCAAAGTGCTACTCGACGTGGTACTAGCTACTGGGGATGACTTAATAAGTGACCTAGTGATCGATGGGAAGCTGAGTGACAGCGACCACGAGCTGATCACCTTCACCATCCACCGTAAAGCTGGCAAGTAAGTCAGCAACACGGAAGTCCTTGACTTCAGGATAGCTGACTTTGACAAGCTCAGGAGGCTTGTCAGTGAGGCCCTAAGGGACCATGACCCCAGGGAGAGGGGAGTTCAAGAAGAGTGGTTGTTTCCCAAATGATCAATCCTCAATGCACAAGCTAAGTCTATTCCATCTTGGAGGAAAGGCAGCAAGAGGG
>NW_017728928.1:14731410-14749558 GCF_001723895.1 Crocodylus porosus
GGTGGACTCAATGATCTTCCGAGGTCCCTTCCAGCCCTAACGTCTATGAAGTCTATGAAATCTAAAGTACATAAGGGATTTAGACTTTCATTGATTTTGCAGACTAAATAGAAGAGAAAAACATTTCAAAGCAAAATCCTGATCTTGAGTGTACTTTTATGATTAAAGGGAGCAAGGTTTTCTTTCTCTCATTGCTTCTGATAGTAAAAGAAAGGGGCACAGGAAGTATGAACTATTGTTTTAAATATACTTTTTGTATGTCTAAAAGTATCAAAGAATAATAAGTGGTCTCAAAGAATCAACCTAAGCACCTGATCTTCTCCATGCCCAGGGGAACATTAATTGACAAGACAATGCAGCTTCTGTAAGGGCCTTGTTACACATTAATTTTAGTGGCTCCTGGAACTCTTACCTCCTGGATTGTCAGCACATTAACACCTGAAACTAGTTTTAAGCACACTTGAGATGATTTAAAGCTAAGCCACTTTAGGCAGGGCTGGATTAACACATAGGCAAATTAGGCATATGCTTAGGGCCCTAATTGAAGAAGGGGCTCAGCTGTGCTTATTTTACATATTATAATTATTGAGTGAAAAAAGTAGAGGCCCGCAAGTTTGTTTTCCCAGGGCCCACTAAAAGGTTAATCTGGCCCTGACTCTAGGGTAGGTTTATCTCTGATCTGTGTTACCCATCTTAGGTTCCATTAATGTGTGGCCACTCCCCACAGATGAACCACCCAAGTTGCAGTCCTCCAGCATCCCAGAATGCAGTGTCCCTTCCCCTTCCATCCTGTTCTGTGTGGACAAACTTTTCACCCCCTGAACTGTACTGCCAAGGTGATGGTTCTGGCACCAAACTCCCCCTCCTATCCCCCACCCTCAGGGGTGATCTTCCCACCCTTAGGGGTGCAACCCTGTGTAAACCATCTGCAAAGCACATGCCAGCTAGCTAGGTTGCAGGGCATGGACAGATGCAGGAGTGGGGACTAGGTGCGGGGGAGGGGGAACAAGTAGGGGGCCAGATTGGGTCCCCCAAGAGCTGGGGCTTCCTTCCCAGGGCAGGAGCATTTGCTCTTTCAAAAGCACCTTTCTTCACTGTTCCTACCTCCCAGCCACCCTAGGAAGCATGACCAACATCCCCCATGTCCCAATCTCAAATCTCAGTTTATTAAAACATAAGATCTTCTTTAATTTGCTTCCTTTTTATTTCTTTTTAAATTATTATTTTTTTACTTCTTTTTATTTTATTCTTCAGGGGCTGTTTTCCTTCATTTTACCACCCTTCCCCCACCCCCATTTCCTTTCCACATCCCATTTCATTACCCACCCCATCCCATTAACTCTCCCCCTCCTAGATTCACGACCCTGCCTCCACCCATCTCTCACCCCTCTCCCACCAGCCTAGAGCAGGGATAGGAGTCTGCCCTGGCTCACCAGCCCTGTAGCTCCTAGTCAGGCCACTGCTCATCGACCCTCTAGTGCAGGGCTAGGCAACATGTTTTTGGCTGGAGTGCTGAAAAAAACCACGATGTCTATCTTGGAGTGCTGACATGCTGGAGCCCAGAGCAGCTGTTTGCAGCTTCCCGGCTGCAGCCGGCCCATGGAGCCTGGTCTGCTTGCAGCAGGGCTTGCAGCCTCCCAGCCGCCTGCTGAGAGCAGCCTGGGCTCCATGGCTGGCAGCAGCTGCTTAGAGCCTGGGCTGGCAGTGGTGTGCCGGGCAAAATGGCCTTGCGTGACACGCTCGTTTTAAGTAAGAGCTGACCCCTGCTCTCGTGGCAAGTCACAGCTGCGCAGGTGGGGGACAGTCCAAGAAGGTTTTTAGCCTTAAGGTGTGACTGCTCCAAACTTGAGGTGGCACTGACACCAATCAACATTTGAGGAGCTCCAAGTGCAATGTGTAACAAGGCCCTAACTTTCCAAGCCTGGAACCTGGTTGGCATGGATCATAGAATTTTTCTTAGTAAGCTTTCCTCCAAAAGACATATTAAATCTTACGATTATATTTTGTATTGCAGGCATACCTGTAGGCCTCTAGTGTGCTGGTTACTAGACAGGCCCAGACCTAAATAAGCGTAAGAGATAAGCAGAGCAAGGGTGAAAAAGGGAAGTGACTTTTCCAAAACCATGTAGCAGGTCAGTGATGAAGCCAAGCTAAGAGTCCAGAGGGTTCTTGAATGCTACTGCACTGCTCTGCTGACTAGCCTATGGGAGGGCAAGTGACACTGCCACGATGTGGTTCCTTGAGCAAGCCTGTAATGACTGACAACGTAAGGCAAGTTGGGACTCTGACCTCCTGTTAGGTAGCATTATAATTCACTCCAAGTACTAAAGATCAAATCTCTTCCTGCCCTTCTGTTTTTTCTTTTTCTTATTGGCCAAGATGGGCACAGTCCAAATTGTAGGTGCTAACCAAAGTTCCTTCATTCTTCCATGGAGCTGCCTGCTAAGGAAACCAATGCACACTGGGAGGAAGGCTGGCAGAATCTGATTGTACAAGAACAAAGATGATGGAAACTTTTATGCAATGTTATTTGTCCCCTGCAGGAAGAGTGGAAGCGGGGACATGCTGCTACTGATGTTAAAGCTAGCATTTGCAGGCAGTGAATACTGGGATAGTGCTCTTTCTGCAGATATATCCTTTTTATGAAGCTGGCTTGATTACCTTGGAGAAGGGGGAGCAAGGGACACCATTTTCCGCTAATGTGGGATCCATGCCAGCAGCCTCAGGCAGCCTTTTTCCTTTGTGCTTTGTTTCATTGTAGCGGAGACTACATTTGAAACCAGGCTTTTTTTTTTTTTTTTTTTGAATTCTTCTCCCCTGCAGACTACCAGTTAATGTCCATAATGGACATAATGGACATTAACTGGTTGTCTCTAAAGGCTTCCCTGAAATAACATGTGATGGCTCCAGAGTAGTCCTGGCTTGGGAGCATGGAGGGTCATGATCATTCATAGCACCTTGAGCCCAGCAGCCAGGGACAACCAGTGAAATGACTTCAGAGAGCCCTCATTTTGATTTAAGTGCCCCTGCCAGCTGAGATCCATTACAGCTGAAGAGGTTGCAGCAGTAGTGTAACTGATACTGTATGCTGAAGCTAGACAGTAAAGGTAACTTCTTTTCCTGTGGTGGAATTCAGCCAATGTCCACAGATATTACAGAGTTTTCAAAGAGTAGCCGAAAATAAAAGTCCATTTTGTATTCTTTTATTCTGGAATTTGCCTTATTTTACACAGACACAGACACACACAGCATATATGCTATACTTTCCTACCCACACACACACAACCCTGCATATATTTTATACTTTCCCATCCTGCCCTCGCTTTTCTACAATTAATCACAAGAACTTTAAGCCTAGGGCCTGTGAAAAATAGTTTCAGGCTTGGAAGGATTTATTCATTATATTGAATTTCTGGACCAGATACACAACTGATGTAGAGCAGTGTAGCTGAGTCAATGGAACTATGCAGAATGATATTAGCCAAGGATCTGGCTCTCAGTGGATAAGTCCTTCCAAACTCTGACCTGTTAGCATTTTTATTTTTTGCCCTAGCAGTTAATTAAAACAAACCAAAACCAAAGCACCCTCCCACAGTAATAAATAATTGCTATTTATTTGAAATGTAACCGTTATAAAGTCGATTTGGGTCAATTTCAGAATCAAAATCAGTGTCCAATAACAGTTATATTTCATAATGTTCATTCCTTATTTATTGGTTGCCAGACAGAATGTGCCGTGAAACAGGGGTTCATATCCTGCCCTTGCCCTCCCATATTCAAAGTCTTACGACTCACAGTTTCTTTGTGCCCCTGGTGTCTTTTCTGCACAGAAAGGGGAGTCAACTACCCAATGGAGCAGAATGACCCCTCTCTTACTCCCCATCTGCAGACTGACCTTGCTGTGCTCATGGTATCTTTGGGACTTGTGGGCTTTGCTCTTTAAAACCCTTCCCTGATTCAAGAAGGCAGTGGGAACTCCCCAGGGGCAGATAACCCACGCCTTGCAAGGTTATCATCATGTAAGAACAACTATTTGTCTCCCCGCATTTAATAGATATATACTAAAAGGGAAATTAATTGATTCCAATAAAATAACAGCTGAGAAGAGATGCCAGGAGTTGGCTTCATATGTTTTAAATTTCTCCAATTTGCAGATTTTTATTAGTAAATATGGAAATATTTTTAGTCTGTTTTTAGCTGGAGAGAAAAAAGGATTACATTGTCAATTACCCGTGCAAATCAAATGCATCTAAGCCTAGAATTTATTCCTGCTCATGTTCTGGTCACCATGGAAGCTCCTATCTTTACCTTTTTCTGTGTGTTTTAAGTAAGAGCCTCTATTATACAAACCAAACCACAGATCTACCAGCAGCTTCATATTAAAAGAACACTGACTAGCATTTTAATCTCTGAAGGTAATGTGGATATTTGTCATTTCTGATCTCCCCTTTCTGCAACTGTCCACAGATGACAAGATCCGTGAAATTGCTACTGCCAGGGAGTGAAATGAAAATTAACCTAGTGCCCATCACACCACCCTTTCCAAGCCAGCCTTGACCATCTCTCTTCCTAGCTGAGAGAAAATGCCTTTTCATGCAGCATGCTTGCCATTCAGCCTTAGATGTCTTACATACCACAATCACATGTGAGGGAATAATAAACTCTATCATGTTAACAGATTGCTTTAAATCCGACACTTTCTTTCTGATTCTCATTTGCTTTGCTTTTCATGCTGCTTTCTCATGTATAAAAGGGGAACCAGGGGGGGGAAAAAAAAAAGAAAAAGACATATAACACCTGAAAATCTTTTTCATATACCTGCTGCTGCTAACACTCAGTGCTGAATCTGAATAGAAATGGCTGGGAGGGAGATGAAGAAGGATGAATAACATTTCATGCCCTGTAGTCAAACATAATTTCAAGCAGGAAACGAGTACTGACTGGCAAGATGGCTCATCCTGTCAGATGGCTAATGTGCACTTCAGAACCCTCTCTTTGAAGACTAGGATCTCATTTTCAGTTTGCAATTATTACATTGGTATTAATGTTTCAGAAAATGGGGTCCCTTTGGGGGGGGAAGGGACAGTTAGAGGGGAGGGGGAGTTCCCTATGTATTAGTGGTTTGACCGGCCCAATTACGTTGGTATTGATGGACTGCTAGTGCAAAATGAGGCTTGACATCCCTCTACTGCACTTCTCCTGAAAGAACATGGGTGGGATTTTCAAATGGTCCCAAGTAACTGGAAGCATGTAACCTATTTCCCTTCAATAGGACCTGCACTTCTATATCACTTAAGGACTTCTGAAAATCTCACCTTACACTATGATGTGTATTCTCTGGACCTCTAATGAGTTGTTCTGAGTCCAGCAGCCAAACTTTCCCGAAGTGGGTCTCTAAAGTAAGCCCACAGATCTATATTCCATTTCCAAATATGTAGCCTGATTTTCAAAAGCAGCACTGAAGTTACTGGAATCTGCCAGATACTAAACCTTTTTCAAACTTAGGCCAGTTATTTAGCTGCCTAAACATGCCTAACGTTAGACATCTCCTTTCACATACCTCAGCCAAACACCTCTAGGTTGCATTTAGCTTGCCTCTATGTCCATGGACAGATCTAAGATTTTGAAAAGGAGGCTGCAGATGGTATGGCACATCATCACATAAAACACAAGACATTTTTTTCCAGTTAAAAAAACACCTAGAAGCTTTACTAGTATGGTAGCAATATATTATTCAGTTTAATAAAACAAAAACAGTTCAAAACGAAACACATATGAGCATTCAAATGTGCACTAATTTGCTAGGGTATATATAAAGTTTAAAAAACCACAACCAACTAGGCAAAAAAGATCAAAGGATATTGTATTGTCATTAGTCCAGTAATCATTATAGTTAAATGTACATCTTTCATTCAGATTCATAAAATAAAATCTAGCCTTCTTGAGTGTCCTGACAGTGCCTCCAATACTCCACTGTCAGTCATTTCTACACCTGAGTTAATATTACCACACCTGAGCTAAGGATTTCAGCTTGAGTTTAAAACAGTCTGCGGGGCTATCAAATAGAAAAGACATTACCAGTAATGGCTAACAGACAGCAAAACTGCAGAAGAAAGAACAGTTTGAACAGTGAAACATCAACACCATTAAAAAGGACAGAGGGTTGTTAACACCTGTGGAGTGGAGTGAGATTAACAGGATTCAGAGTAAGATCATTAGCCATTAAGTCAACTGACTCTCAGCACTGCCTGAATAGAAATAGTGCTGTCCCTCCCAGGCAGTTAGCTGTCAAATTTGGGTAAAGCAGGAATCAAAGTGTGGTACAGCTGCACCAGTGCATCCCCTGGATCCACCCCTGTCCATGACAGACCCACGACTATCACCAAAAAGCACACCCTGCTCATTCATTCCCATGCCATGGATACCAGAGCCCTAATATTAACCAGTGTAACAGGGCCTTGAATACATCTCCAGAGTTGTTCTCATGCCCTCTGCCTTGTCAATTCATCTTTGCCCATGCCTCAGGGCTTTGCCGTTTGGGCTACACTACCCAATTTCCAGGTTTGGGTGTGTGTTGAGCGTAAGTAAATGGACAGGACATACCCTTGGCAGCATACCTCCTGGCCTTGGCATGATGGCAACAGAGACATAGCCATAGAGAAGGAAATCCCAGTTCTCTACTACAGTGGCAATTTGCTAGAGAGGACACGTGAACATAGCACTTTTGCTTCAGGACTTGTCTTTCTTCTTTCTTGACTGCTCCTCTGGCTATATAACCTACCCACTGGCCATTACGGGAGAGCTCAGTGCCCAGCAGGATGAACTCTTCTCAATGTCTACCCTCTGCTTCTGGTGTTAAGTGGGGCATGATCTCCTCCAAGCAGCTGAAGCTCAGGGAACGCTTTGTTTCTACCATATTGAGAATAGTGTAGAATGGTTTAAAACAGGAACAGCCAAGGAAGAAAAAACGATGTTCCCCAGCCAGATTGGGATGAATCATCAAGGTTTCATCCCTCCCACTGAAGTGAATGGAAATCTTTCCTCTGTGGTCACTAGACACCAGAAATACCCCTGGGTACTAGTAGTGCAGTGGTGATGTGTAAGGCAGACACAGCAGCCATTCTGCATATGAGCTTCTACTGAGTAAAAACTGGAGAAGTGTTATGCAGAGAACAGAACTGTCAATACTCTTAATGTAAATGATGAGTTTTACAGTTCCCATCTACAGATGACAGCTGAGTGGAAGGGAGTTTGGTTCATTGCCTCTTGGGAAGGATAGCACCTCTCAGTGCAACTTTCCATATGCCTGCAACTGTGGAACAGCCAGCCCTGGGTGTACACTAGGGGATATCGTGAGATCAGATCGAATTCTGTGTGTGGCATGTCTTGTGGAGCTGACAGCTTTTATTATGCTCATATTATGTTTATTCACTATGAAATGGTACTGAGGAAGAAATACAAATACCGAGACCTATAGTATAGAAGTTTAGTTATACATTTCACAAACACACATGCGCACACTCTCTTCCTTGGCATCAGAACACTCTTCACATTCAATTCACTTCACATCTAGCTGTTAGTGAAGTCAGATGAGGTTAAAGATTGAAATTCTGGTGGGGATGATGAAGAGACAGTCTAAGGGGAAACTACTGTGAAAGCTCCCTGAATGCTGCTAGTTGTGGCACGTATTGAACAGACTCACTCTCATAGCATGTTTTTACCTCCAGCCTCACCCAAATCAGTCAAACCCCCTTTGCTCTTATGTTTATCTTTACCTTCCTTCAATCTTCAACTATAATTTATACTTCTTCACTCTAGCTACTGCTTGCAGTTCATTAAATATCTTAAAGGTGTTAATGATTTTTGTAAAAAAAGCTAATGTTTTTCCAGCTCATTTCCTACCGCTATCACCCCAAATCTAGTGGGCAGTAATGACACGTCTGAGGCAGAAAATGGGATTATGATGAACGGAGTGAATGCTGGTGAAATATGGGCAACATTAAACATTTGCAGGCTCTTTTTCTCTCCCTTTCTTCCCCCGCCTCCCATTCTGCAGGTTTCTGCATAAATGCATTGTATTCTCCTCACATTCAGGCTATAGTTCTGTGGACTTATTGAGAAAGAAAGCTCAAACATACAAACTGGGTGCAGGGGATAAAAAAGGGGTCAGGACAAATGAGACAAGTTTGCAGGAAAGTATGTGAGAACTGGTCTTTTTGGATCTTTCTGAAGCAAGATGCCATATATTCACTTTGGACATAAGAACATTGAGCTAAGCACTCGCCTTTTTTTAGATTTAAGGGGGGAAGGAAATGTATGTTAGATCAAGAAGTAAGCAACATATGCATGGTCAGTACATATAGGGCAGTACATACAGGGCATGTCTACATCATGGCAACACAAGCAAAACTATTCCCAAGCAAAACTCTGCCCACTCTGAACTTGTATGCTCCAGACCAAGAAATACACTGGTGAGGCTGCTTCAGGGTCATCCCAAGTGGCTGCTCTCAAGTGCGCTAGAGACTGAAGTCTTGAGAACAACAGCTGAGCGATGCCCCTGAGGGGGCTCCCTGGCATATTTCCAGGCTTGAAGCATGTCATCATAAGTGGCCAGGGGGATGTTCAGGGGCATATTGGACACAACACACTGCTGTGGCAGTGTTAGCATGTCCATAATTACCCAATATAAATGCTCTCATTGTACTACTGCTCCATATGGTTTCTCTTACAGTCACACATACAAGCCAGTTATATGACTGAAATGCAGTACATGACACCCAAGTGTTAATAACAGTGCTCATATTTATAGAGGTAACAATGATAAAGAACAAACGTTAGCCTAAAAAAAGCATCCTGGTGCATGAATGGCCCCAAAAGTCATGTGATCATAGAATCATAGGGAAGTAGGACTGGAAGGGACCCGGTCACCTAGAGCAGTGGTCTCCAAACTTTTTTGATCGTGCACCCCTATCTAAATAAATAGAAGTTCTAATATTTTCTTCCCGCATCCCAGTGGATCATCTTGCGCACCCCACTTCGGAGACAACTGACCTAGAGCGCTGCAGAGCATGTACTATTGGTGCTCTGCAGCCAGCGGGCTGGTGTGCAGTGATCCCGGCCTCCTAATAAAGGCCCTTGACTTAGGAAGTTCCTAAGCAGAGCTGAATAAAGAGGGAAGTGCTGACTGGCTACCTGCCCAGAAAACCACACCTGCAGCGACACCTCCCACCCCGCCCCCAACCCGCTAACCTCCTCCTCCAGATGGGAGTGCAAAGCCACAGCAGCAATACCTGTTCAGTTTCCATTTCCAAAAGCTTAGCAGTTTCACTTCCAGACCTCAATGGATCCCTGCCACCAGTGGCACCAGCAAGACCAGTGCATGGCGTGCTGCTGCTGGCAGAGAGGCCAAGCCTGCTACCATTTCTTCAGAGAGCTTGCTCAGCTCCCACGTGGGCTGCCGCAGACATAGAGCCAGGCAGTCTCTGGTTCACCAACCAGTTTGGCATGTGCAGGTCCACAGTGGCTATCTGCCAGGAGCTGTCACTATTCACCTGCTTTTTCAACCCACTGGGGGCTGGGGCAGGGCTCTGATGCCCCCTCTGCTTCAGGGAGGGTGCCGATGGGTCTTCCCACCTGTGACACTGCCCCACAGGACTCGGACATCCACTCTGTTTCAGGAGAGGTGCTAAGGAGTTTCCATGTCACCCTGGCCATGGAATTTACTACCCATAAAAGCTGAGAGCTGACTTTTTTGAAGTATCCAGACACAAGCTTAACGAACATCGAGTTCCTCCCCGCTGCCCTTTCTTGGCTTGTAGATAATGCTACAGATCCTGACATGACAGCAACCAATATTTTTGCTGCAACAGGTGCGTTTAGGAGGTGGATTCCTGCTGTGTTTTGCAGGGGGCATGAATGATTTTATTCTACTTACAAAGAAACAGTTGAGCAGCAAGCCTTCATGGTGACCTGTGAGTCCAGCTCTGCCTCCCTACAGCAGCAGAGTTCAGCATAACAGATGGACTCCCTGGAGCTGTAGGTGGGGGTGAGGAACAAAGTTGCCTGAGATGCTGGAGGACTGAGCCTCACTCTGTGGCATGATGCCTAACTGTGCAGGCATTACACATGGCGTTAGAAATCATCATACTACTGAGAAGAGGAGATCAGAAAAGGCTTATATTTTGTTGTGGAACTGCCATGCTTTCCCATGATAAATTGCCTGGGCAGCTGTATGCTCACTTTCTGCAGTGCTAAAAAGGCAAATTTCTTACAACAAATATAACCCTTGTCCATGACCTAAGACTTAAGTGGTACATACTAGCCTTGTATTAACTCTCTAAACTAGTATGAACATCATGCATTGAGATGAGGACCAATGCTAAAGGCTACACATGGTATTAAGCAGTAGGGTGTGAAAAGGCTGAAATATTTTTCCCACAAAATTCTGCCCAAACAGTTTTGTTCTGGGTCATATCTTAGCCTATACATTCTGTCTCATGATACCTATGCATGAAAAGGCTGGATTTGCTTCAAAACAGAACCTCTCAAATTTTTGCAAGCTTGAAAATGGAGACTAAAATAAGAGAGAGTGTTTAACTGAGACATTTTTATTATTAGGGAAATAATGATTTGGGTTTTTTTATTATGACTAGAGACCTCAGTCAGGATTGTGTGAGATAACATAAATGGATGTATTGAGAGAAAGGATCTGCCAAGATCAGTGGGTGCATCTACACATGCGATTATTGCTTATGAATAAACTCCAGAGCTTATTGCTCTGGGGAGCACTGTTTAAATGTGTGCCTAGGAGCAATAAACTCTGGAGCAACAAGTTCCGGAGTTTATTCAAGCACAGCACCTGGAGGTGGGTTGGAGCAGCCCAGACTGGCAGAGGGCCCTGGGGGTCAGCCTGCCAGCTGGGGGCTGCTTCCCCTGGCTCAACATGCTGTGGAGGGGCTTGACTGGGGCATGAGAAAGCTTCAGTGCAGGGGCTAGCCAGCAGGCAGCTCCTGCACTGAAGCACCCTTGTGCCCCAGCCAAGCTAGAGCAGCGTTTACATGTGTGCTGCTGCAGAGTAAATTAGTTTACTCCAGCCTAATAGGGACACACATGTCAATACTGAGAGGTTTACTGCACAGTTAATTAATCTACCGTGCACTAAACAGCATGTGTAGACATGCCCTCCACATCTCAGTTCTGAAGTTTATGTTCTTAACAAGAACGCCTCCTCCCCTCCAAACAATCTCTCCATTTTAGCAGACAAGAAACTGAGGCCATAGAGGGGGTCAGAAGCAGAACTGAGAGCTGAACTAAGATACTCTGTGTCTCCATCCCATGTCTCATTGCAAGACCATCCTTCCTCAGGAGGGAAAGTATTGGCCTATCCTGATCCTAGGTGGTAAATCCCATCACCTTAATAACAAAATAAATAATAATACTGCAGAGCAGAGGCAGCCTAGACCCTTTTGCTCAGTTCCGGCACATGTTGAAAGTAGATCTTCTTGCTAGGAGTTCAATCACATCTCACAAATTAATTAGTTCTTACTTAGACTCTGATCTTGCCGCTGCCTGTACCTGCAGAGGACCCGCAGAGCGGTCCACAGGAGCAGATCTGATTGCAGGACCTGGGCATTGATAGAATCTTGTCTTTTTATATCTTTTGTGGAATTAGAGTTCAAATTGTGCAATGTGTGTTCCAAATTAGAGAGACCTAAGGGACCAAACCTGGTAATCCTTAGAGAGAAAAATCAGCAAAATTTATCACACAAGTGGTTTGTGCATCTGCACATGTGAATATTTGGTATGTCACAAAAACAAGTGTCTTCCCACTGACTGTGATAGATACTAAGAGATGAGGAGCATTATTTTTCTGGACTTCTCTATTTCCCTATAGAATGCAAGTTTAAATGGCAAGGAGGGAGGGAGAACAGCTGGCAGTTTAGATGAAAAAATGTATTGAATATGCTAAACATGTGATTATCAAAGGTTCATAACTCAGTCGAATCAAAACCAATTTCTTTCAGAACAATATAAGGTGCCACACTGCCCTGCCTTCTTTCAGAACAATGAAAGGCATTTCTCAAGGAAGGCTGTTTGTAGGCCAAATTTCATCTTACACCTTTCAAAAATAAAATCTCATAAGAATTTTTATACAACAAAGAATAAATATTTATTTCCCTGTCTTTGTGCTGAAATCAGCTGAACTGATTTTCAACATGTCTGGGCTTGGTGGTCTGCAGCCCTTTCCTCCCAATTTGAGTCATTTGCTTGTCCCATACACCTTTTGTGCCTCATAGTTTAGACAGTATGCTCTTTGAAGAAGGTGTTAATGATAAATGACATATGTTTGTACAGCTTCTAGCACAATAGGACCCTGAACTGTTTGCTCTCCAGGTACTATCACAATATGCAGATTAAAAGATGTTATAATAATAACCACTGCCTTCATTATAGCAGCAGCTGGTGCTATGGTTATATTCCATATATTGCCTTCTTGTTTCTCTAATCCAAGCAGTAAAATAGGTATCTCTTGGGTCCTTAAGTCTTGTAATTCACTGCAAAATAACCCAGTATCTGCTTTACAATTTTCAAGTATATTTTATCTAAGGCCCTCAAAGAAAGTTCAATTATCCCTGTGAAACAATTGAGTGCTATTATACTTGCTTAACAAATGGGGAAACTGAGGAATACAATGGTTAAATAATTAAATCAGTGTTGCACAACGGTTTGTGACATTGATGTCAATTGAACTGGGGAGTCCTGACTGCTCTAAAGCTGCTCTGACTACTATCAGCTTGAAAGCATCATCTTGCCTAATGCAACTAGGAAGTTCGGGAAAATGTCATCCAGAGTCCTCTGCGTGCCCCCTGGTTGTGTAAACACCAGGCCAGAATTCATTGCTTGTTCTGCTAGCTGCCCTTTTCATTTTTAGTATACTAATTGCATTTGTGTGTGTGCGTCGTGTGCAATCTGCGTGTGATAAACAGAGGATTGAGAAAGGGCAGCAGCAGGCACAGCTCTGCCACGCAATGCAGAGGACATTTCAAATGGAAAGGGGTTTTCAGATTCCTGAAAACAGATCGATATGGCACAGTGAGATCAATGTTTTAACATGTCTGAAACTGGGATAGTTTATTGACTCAGACTCCATCAGCACGCGTGGACAGATATCTGTTCTGTGGATTCTAGTCTACTGTCCTTGACTTTACTTAGTACATTAGTAAGTATTACCGTTCTGTGTACTAGTATTTTCTGTAATACCACAGTAAAATCCTGATGAATACCCAACTAACAGAATCAATTCTCCATGCACAAGATTAGCCTTTTCTCGAATTACTGCATCCTTTCCATTCCTTGGCTATTATTCTTATTGTAGCACTTTGAGACCTCAACCAAGATCAAGGGCTCATTATATTGGGCATTTTATGATACAAAGTAAAAGAGATTGTGGCCTGAAAAGCTAAGCAGACAAGACAGACAAAGAGGTGGGCAGGGGAAACACCGGTGCAATGAAGTGAAATAACTTGCCTGAGGTCACACAGCAGGTCACTGCCAAAGCCAAGAATGGAGGCCAGGTCTCCTGAGTCCCAGTAAAATGCTTAACCAACAGACCATGCTGCCTCCCAGTCTATTCTAAGGGCCTGCAAACACAACCAACCCTTGCAAGCACAACTAAGTGTAATGCTTACAAGTACAAGGAGTCCCATTAGCGACAACGGGAACACTTGCAGCAGAAAGCACTGAGCTGCAGGCCGGGGGTCCAACATTATTTCTCTGCCAAGCCCTGGGAGTAGCAATGAATGCAGCGACAACACTGATTTGAGCTCATTCCCATTCACATGATGCCTCTTGTGTAAAATTAAGCTCAAAAGTGCTGAACAACAATAGATGGAAAACAGAGTAATAATTAATAAATAAATAAATACTAACCATAAAGCTCCCGAGCCCCTGAGCTTTTTGCAATGACTGCAGCACATGCTGCCTAACCCTGTGGGAATGCTGCAGGTTTGTTTGTGCACCTGCCCAGGAACCCATGCCAGCAATATTAATCTGCTCTCAGATCAATTAACAGGAATGCCAGAGCTGACACCCACAACTCCGGGGGACTTTGGAGTTGGATCTGATTCCTAGTTTGACTGCTGTTGCCAGACACTACCCCCAGACAGGAGAGCTAACAAGATGTCTCCCTGAACCAAACAACGTCTTTAGGAACCGAGAGCAAGAAGTGGCTTTGTTCAGACCTTTCTCAGACCACCTGACAGGGTCTGAGCTGCCCAGGACTGAAAAGACATTCACACCATCAGCTTACCACCAGGTTCACATCTGGAAAGATCAAAGAGTGAGTCCAGCTTAACTGACTAACCATCACTGTTACTTTCATACCCAGAGAAAAACATGTATTTTCCATCTAGAATGCCTTTGGCTATAGAAAACCATGAGGAAAATAGACAAAAGTCTCCACAAGAAAAAACACAAAGTACATGCCTCCTTGGTGCGTGCAAGGCTGAGAACAAAGCAGCTGCTGACTATGCTACAAACAAGCGTCTTGGTGTAAGGCACAGCACAAAAAGGCTTAACAGTTTCAGGTTACACCAACTACTCCCACAAACTGTGTTCTCTAAATTATGCCAGCCAGTACACTGATGACTCAATAAATGAAACCTCGCTACAGCTGTGTTGACTTGTTCTCCAAAAGAAACAGCGATTACCCAAATATCACTGCACGAGGAAATGTGAAAATGGGGAGGTAAAAAAAATATTACTTGAAAGCTCCTAAGTGAGCACTGCAAATCCCAGTGAATGGAAAACAATATTAAAAACTACCCAGGCAGCCCAGCCAACCCAACCTCCCATATCTCCCCCAAGACTTGCCTACTTTCCCCACCAGCCTGTAACCTCTGAACTGGTTTGCCAGGGTTCACAAGCCTTTCAAGCCAACTTGGCCTTAGTTCCAGGCCAACAGTTCTATGTTTTAAACATTAGCAGGCTGGAGTTTCATACAGCCCTGATATGAATGAAGGTGGAATATGGAAGTTTTGCCTAACTTTTACATTGGGATTCTGGGGTCATTTAAACTTGAAACTCGAAGTAAAACATAGGGGATCAGAGCTAAGATGAAGAAGACATTTGCATGACGCTCTGCAGAGCTGAAACTGCTGGACTTACAGCTCTAGTCTACTCTAAGAGCCCTTCAAAAGATAGAAACTGAATGTGCCACTAGGAGAGTGCAAAAGATGCTCATGGTTGTCTCACTTTTGGGACACTTCTGGCTCAGATAATTCAATGCTCCTCTCTGCTTTGCTACCTGAGAGTGTTGCCTGGTTTGCCGCTCCCAGACGTGCCAAAATAGAAACATTGCTGCCTTCACACACAGAGGGAATGATGCAAGAGCCCAAGTTTTTGAGAGCGAACCAATGCCACAAAACAAGCAGAGCTGCTAAGAGGCCCGGTCCTGTTTCAAAGTGTGCTTACTCTAAAGATGAAACTTTTTTATTGTCTCAAGGAGCAAATAAAGAGTGCACTGCATTTTGGAACATAACACTTGTTACATGTAGTTATTAACCCGTAGGCTTAGGAGGTCAGTGAAAGAAAACCCTTACCCAACAGAAACTGTTCGGCAAACTGCAGGGGTGCACAGTTTAGCAGCCCAAAGGCAAGAGAGATCAGCGTTAAAACTACTGTATATGCAAATACAGCAATACCATCCCATCGCCATTCTTATTTATGATTTGGAGTGTAGTAATGCTTCGAGGTCCTCGGCAGGGATTGATCCCTTACTATTCTAGGTACTGACCATGTATGCAATTTAAGGGGCCTTCTGTCTTCAAAGACCTTAAAAGGTGGGCACGAGAGACTACAGCTCAGCACAATAAATGGGGGGAAAGCCAAAGTAACATCTAAATGAATAAGTTTAGTGTACTAAGCTGCACTCCAAGTCATAATGGTGTTTTTCCATCTAGGAACTTGTGCAGAGTGCCGCAGTATCTCTTTCAAACCTGAATGTTAACACCATTTTCTGTTGTAATGGTTCACTTTAAACTTTGTGCTTCAGGGTTTAAATCATGCTTTAATTCTGTGGATTAGAAAGTCTTTTTGCACCTGTTCCTGGAGGACCCGATTCTGCCGTTCTCTGAGACAGGATACTGGCACACCTGGGCCTGATCGGGCAGTGTTTATGTTCCAAGGATTTCTATACTGCATTATTCATTTTACAAAGTGCACTTCACTTCATAATGGGTATTTCAGCAGTTTGCATAATCCTACAGGTAACTAAATCCCAGATTGCAGGAAGAAGTATAAATTTTCCTTGCACTATCTGAATTACTTAAAGCTTCATAAAACATATTGCATCCACACGAGGAGGCAAAGTTAACTTTTCCTTCCATGTCAGTGCAATCTTATTTTTTTTCAATTTACTGACTTGTTTAATCAATTAAGAACAGAACTGTGAAGAAACTGTTCAGGTGAGATAACAGGAGGTCCTTATGATGACTATTGGGCTGCCACTGATGAATGCTCGTTTTGTTCAAGCAGACATTTTGCTCTTCAATCAGCTGCATCATATGGCAGATACTGGTAAATTCTTGGCATTATTTAAATTTATTTTGTGGAAGGGATGGATTTATCCTGTGCTCTGGAAAGTGAAGCTTTGCTAAACAATAGCTAATGTCAGGTACAGTACAATTTTTTCCGACACAAAATTGGCCAAAATATTTCAGTCATAACCAGTGAATCCCTTCCGTGTCCAGTCATGGGATTCGATGCAGCTCTGAAGCCCTGGCTGACATCATTCCTGCTGTTGCAGCACTAGGACCCCAGCTATCAATGCACTGGGGCTTTGTACACGCTGCTTCTATGCTGAGACTGGGAGCACCACCAAGAAACTCACTCTGCCCACTCACTCCTGCTCAGCCTGCACAAAAGCCGGGAAATGAGAGAGCGTAGCCACCTTAAAGTGAGCCTGAGTATATGCCAAGAGGCACACCTAAGACCATGGACAGACACACATTTGCAGTGCTTCAAATTCCACCCCAAGTTGGTGTGTTTCGAATGTAGAGCATTTCAGGCTATGGGCAGACACACAGCTGGCAGCCATGGCCCCCCACCACAGTACTTCAAAACTGCGGTGACAATCTGCAGGCTTTCTGCAGGCGTTGTGACACGTGTTGCCGATCCTGCAGCTCTGCTCCCCTCCCTCCCCCTGTGGTGGCAAGGTGAGGGCGGGAGGGTGGCAGTGTGGGGAATATGGTGGACGGCGAACTTGGTCTCTGACGTGCACTTGGCTTTTGATCGCCTGGTTCTGGACCCCGAGAACCACACAAGGAATCGTTTTCTCTAGCTGCAGGTTTGGAGGGAACAATTCCTTGCAAGTGTTCCTTGGTTGTCTGCCTTCTCTTGCCCCACCGCTATAAGGATGGGGAGGGGGAAGAGAAGAGCATTGTGGGATGCCAGAGGACTGAGTAACCCCCTGGCACACTTAGCGGAGCATGCACAGGTAACAAAAAGCATTTCAAAATGAAGCACTGCAAAGAAATTGCTGTTTGACCTTGGGTCCTTTCTGGACTCCAGCTCTTTCTGGAGTACCTCCGGGAGTATGTATGTCTCTCCATCTGCCTTTTGATGTGCCTCAAAGGTGTCTCAAAGGTGTTTGAACTGGTGAGTCTCAGCGCTTTGGTGCATGCTGAATTGGAGTAAGGAGGTGGGTGTGCTTCATGGTGGTAACCCAGGCTTGACTCAGAAGCAGCAGAGGCAAGCCCACCTATTGCTGTGGTTGTATTGGGAAAATAAACCATTCTGTCACCATAATCCTGCCATCTTGGTACCACTGTCTACATGGTAATGGAACAAGACTGAGAGAAATCCTTGGATGCAGGTGTTGCGGTGGATGTAGTCTTCCTGGACTTTCAGAAGGCCTTCGACACTGTCTCAGCCTGTTCTCATTAAAAAACTAGGGGACTGTGGTATCGAGGCCTACACAGTCAAATGGGTCGCCAACTGGCTGGAGGGCTGCATCCAGAGAGTGGTGGTGGATGGATCATTTTTGACCTGGAGGGATGTGGGCAGTGGGGTCCCCCAGGGCTTGGTCCTTGGGCCCGCACTGTTCAACATCTTCATCAGTGACTTGGACGAGGGGGTAAAAAGCACCCTG
>NW_017728928.1:14750043-14754007 GCF_001723895.1 Crocodylus porosus
TTAGGTTAGATATCAGGAGGCGCGACTTCATGGTCAGGGCGGCTAGGATCTGGAACCAGCTTCCAGGAGAAGTGGTGCTGGCTCCTACCCTGGGGGTGTTTAAGAGGAAGTTGGATGAACACCTCGCTGGGGTCGTTTGACCCCAGTACTCTTTCCTGCCAGGGCAGGAGGTCGGACTCGATGATCTGCTCAGGGGTCCCTTCCCACCCTACCAACTATGAAACTATGGAATCTATGGTGCGGAAGGATGTAAAATGATCCTTAGAAACATGTACGGGTCCCTGGTGTGCTAAGTCCTCTACAAACACACCACAGTAGGTAAGCTCTTGCCCTGAGGACAGATAAAGGGTGGGAGAGGAACAAAGACACAGAAACCTGTCCAAGGGCACACAGCTGGTCAATGACAGAGCCAGAAATATAATCACAGCCTATTGAATGCCAATTGAATGGTCTGTCCACTGGATGATACTTGCTTCTCTGTTAAATTTAAAATTTAGCACATTTTACCCAAGTCCTATAATCAGACCCATACAGAGAGACTCATGGTCCCTGTACTGGCCGGAGCTCCATTTTATAAACACATTAGTGTTCAACAAGATCACTGAGGTGAGAAAAGTTAAGCATATGCGGAAGTATTTCCAGGATCAGTATCCATTTGTAATTATTTGCTTAAAAAATAACCAACGCCCCCCCATGAAAGCATTTTGTGAATCCCTGGAAAGAAACAGCTCTTTCCTTTTATCTCTCCCTCCCCCCAAATCCTACCAGGATTACACTTTTTAAAAGCACTTTCCCTTAAATGGGGGAGGAAGATTATTTGAGCTCTCATGCATTCACTGCTGTATTGTATTGTTGCTGCTTTTAACACGTTTCGCTCAGTTAAATAGTAACTGATGACAGCTACACACTTAAATCCTTAGGTGCTTTTATCACAGATATATATATATGTATATGTGTGTGTGTATATATATATATATATATATATAGGAACACAGGCTGCAAGGCCTCTTACCATATCAAAAACAAAAAAAGGCAACCTATTTTTGTGTAATGTATCAAAGCAATAACGTGTGCCAGTGCACCCAGCCAGCCTATCAGAGGTTTATCGGGTTTTATTGGCCTTGGGCAACTCTGCACGCGATGGTCTTTAGAGTGACATGGAATTTATTAAACTTTTCCGCAGCTTGACAGTCTGCTCCCCACTGCTCCCCACCCCCCAAGCTGTTTCCTTTTGAAAAATGGTTTCTGCCAATCTTGCGCTTTTTAAATTTATTTATTTATTTTCTCTCTCTCTCTCTTTTTTATCACTGGCCGCTAGAGTGTGACTACTCAAGCATCTGTTTAAAGAAAACCCATTAAAGTGCCATCCAAAAAAAAAAAAAAGAGAAAGAAAGAAAGCTGTACAGCCCATTACTGCCTGGTTCAGCCTTATTACACTACATTACTTGATATGACAAGCTTTGCATACATATAACACACACCAAGTTTTTTTTTCTTTTTGGATAGCCTAATTTAGGCTTTGTATGGTGCCCTGTAATAAATTTCATATTTCAGACAATAGCCTGTCGCCTCTAGCAGCCTGCCCCTTTCATAATCCAGCAATGTTAAAAGCATCTGCTTTGCTTGCCACTTCCTATCAATGAATTGGATCATTATAGTGATGCCAGCTAGTGCCGCTATAGTTAAGGTGCTGTCAGTGTTTCTATTAGAGAGAATGCCCCCCCCTTCAAACTACTGCAAACACATATTTGTTGCTTTTTATATCTTGACTGTACTAATTTGCACTAGATGGAGACACTCTCTGCCTCTCAACAGACTGTATGTTGTCTGTATGTACCTATAAAACCTAAATATACTCATAAACATTATTGAAATGCATACCCATGCAGCAATATGTGTGAATCATATGCATATGAGTAGTATTTATGTATGTATCTATACTTACACACATGCATTTACACACTGGTATCTATTTGTATAGTATAGCTGTATACATACATTTAGCTATGGCATATTATTTATATGAGTGTGCATGCATGCATTCCCACACACCTATAGAGGGAGAAAATACACTTAAAATATTCCACTTGTTTTATGCTGCAGAAGAATTTTTGACTGTAGGTGCTTTGTTCTCACTGCATTTTTAAATTTGCTGCAGCTGCCCTGTAAGTAAAAGCACAGGGATCCATTCTTGAAGTGAGAATTTTGTGCCTTGACAGATAGGATTGTTTTGTCCACTTGTGTGAGAAAGTAAAGTGCAGCTATATTCATAGGTATACACATATATGCAATGGCCAAATTGTTCAAGTCTGTAGATCAATCCTTATGTAGTGTATAGGGTATTTATGTTTTAAAACTCCTTCTTTTTGCTTCTAATTCTGAATGTCCCACTCCAGAGAGACAGGGGTTGAACAGACTGTATAGACTAGATCCTCAGCTGAGGGAAGCTAGTATAGCTGTACTAACCTATGGGTTTAAATTATGCTGACTGAAAATCCAGTCCTAAAAGACTTTCTGTAGCATTCAGCGATCAGTCATGTGCATGCAAATGCCATCTCAACAATATCACTGCATGGAGGCACATTTCAACATTGTTGTGTAGCTCTACTTGTGACCTAAAGTATGATAGGAAGCACAGATGGAACGAGTCGGACCATGCCCTACAGAGATGACAATCCAGTGATCAAAGTACCTAAATCCATGCACCCCATTCAACTTCAAATCACAGTGAAGGTTCCCTGTGGGGCATATATCCCATGAGAATTTTTTCTTCTTTTTTTGTAGGGCTTCTTAATTCTGCAAGTAAAAAGCCCAGCTCCAAAGTCGCTGAAGCCCTGGAATGCCTATGCATACTGTGTATGCATGAAGAGGGGTGAGAGGGTTTGAGTCATTTAGCCTGCTGCAATAGGCTCATCAGGATGAGGTGAGGTTCAGGGTCTCAGCTTCTCTCAAGTTCCTTTGCTTTTGTGATGAGTGAGACCCTCACTGTGTCTTTGACAGTTGTTTTTTTGCAGCTCCGTATGCAGCATGCTAATGCTCCTTCACTCCAAAGCCTGCTCCCCCCGCACCTCCCTTTTCTTTTTCTTTCCCCTTCTTTGCAGCTACTGCCGCAATGTTTGACAACAGACGTCCTGAATATGCTACTGGAGATGAAGCATTTCTCTCTCCCCAGCACAACGACCCTCCCTTCATTCTTCATCTCTCTCACACACAAAGTTATCAGAATCACTCGAAGCACAGTTGTAGTGGAGGTGAGCAAGAGGCTTTCCCCACACCTATGTACAACCCTCCTAAGTGAAACAAAACTTTATTCTTTTGCTTTTTCAAGCCCTGACACATAAGACACTTTGGTCCAAAGTGTTGGGTTGTCCCAGTGCAGAGTCAGGAGTTAGAATACAACTTTGATACCTGATCCAGTTTGCATCTCATCTCTTCCTTTGGCACACCCCCTCCCAACTTCGGTGGAAACAAAACTGGATATGAATCCACCTCCCCATCCCCCACAGGTCAGGGACAGGCATTCCCAGCAGGGGTTTTGCTTTATTGTCAAGTGTAAATAACAGGAAGCATTCACAAAAAGCCTTTAAATGAGAGCCAATATGTATCTAAGCCTTATTTATTATTTGTTATTCAGTTTTAGAAATGAAAATCAAATACACATTAAAATGTATGACCTGACGCTCTTCTAATAAAGGCACAAAAAAAAGACAAAGGGGGGTGGGGGGCCTTTGCAAAAAGACATGAATAACAGTGTGAGAAGAGGTCGAACCTCCGTGGCTGCCCCACATCGCTTACATTTGCAGTAATATCTATCAAGATTTGGGTTCTGACCCTAGGACACCTGTAATACAGGATGGGACTAAGTCTGGCCTGGGCTGAGACTTTCATAGATTTCATAGACATCAGGGCTGGAAGGGACCTCGGGAGATCATCGAGTCCAGCCCCCTGCCCAAAGGGCAGGAAG
>NW_017728928.1:14754107-14756399 GCF_001723895.1 Crocodylus porosus
GAGGGCCTGACCGACAAGCCTCTTGAGCTTGTCAAAGTCAGCTTTTCTGAAGTCAAGGACTTCTGTGTTGAAAGAAGGAAGTGAATTCTCTGTAGTAGTGGACTGTTATGGTGAAACCCGGCACAGGGTTTAGGAAGCACGGATGGAGTTGCTGGTCCCTCCTAGAATGATGCAGGCTTACTTTTAAAAAAAAGTCATCGGACCCTTGCACAAAAACAATAACATGGCGTCCCAGTTCTCCCCAAATGATTGAGAAGATGTGGCAAGTTGATTCCATCACTAGCTCAGGTCTTTGGACGTCAGCACTATGGAGTGTGGAAGGTGGGAACTGCACTGGCCCTGTGGGCTGGACATCTCCTAGTTACGGCTGAAGACCTGCATTCATATAGAGTATTTTAGTTCTGTCAGCTGCCTTTAATGTTGCTTACCACAGACCATGCTGACATACAAACCAACAAAGCCCTTTGTCGGAATTTGCTCCTTTTGATCTGAGACAGCTTTAAAAAGGGTAAGGAATAACTGCCCACCTGCCCCGGGAACTTTTTCATGAAGTGTTGGTTCCATGGCATTTAATCTGATTACCTCCTTTTATCAATATGTTTGTGGGGTTATGGGGCACTGGAAAAGTGTGGAAGTTATCAGTTATAGTTGTTTCAATATGTTGATGCTATCCAGTTTTTTATTTCCCTTATCCAACCTCAGAAAGGCAGTGGACAGAATTATCCCTTGTGTCATGGAGACTGAGCTGTGGATTATGGCTAATTGGTTTAAATTCAACCCTGGCAAGACTGGGATTATGACTGGAGGATAGTTCAGCTAACTAGAAGAAATAGCAGGAATTATATCAAAACCATTTCTAACAGCAGTCCTGCTGCTTGTTTTCAAGTTTCAGAAACTAGGGGGTTTATATGCTGGATTCCAGCTAGAAGCAATTGTCCAAAACTTCATTTACACATTTCCTCCAAAGCCATAACTCATCTCTTCACACAAAAACACATTAGAAAGTCCTTCCCCCTCCTAGCAGTTTACCCTCATGCTTCATGAATGAGGGAAAGACTTCCAAAAGACCAGATCACCCAAATGTAGGAAGTCAGCTGCATTGAAAAATACCAAGCAAGGAGCAAGGATAAAGCCTGGAGTACTAGAACAACGGCACAAGCTCTGCTGATAACTTCACTGCCATCTGTCCATGCGACACGGATTATGATGACATAGCCCTGGTGAGACTACAAGACTCCTTGTGATGACATAAATGTAATATTTTGTTCTCAAAAACACCAAATGGAAAGAAAATAGCAAAGAAAGGGGTGATAGGGTATAGATAAATTCAAATGACAACACAATAATTTGTTATTTCATCCAGTTATTGCCAAACCAATGTTCAAAGCACCATGAGTGACATCTTCCCCCTAGGATTGAAAAGGCAAAAGAATAAATGACATTAAATGATGAACAGTGAAGAAGCTACACCACCTGTAAAGCAGCAGATGCTCTTGCAAGCCTACCTCCTTGCAGAAGAAAGCATATGGTGCTCAACTGGATGGCTAAGCAAAAAATAAATAAATAAAAAACCTCAGTCAGATATAAATAAACCAAAGGCATCAGCGCACACAGCTGTCTAACAGCAGCTTGAAATGAAGAACTCATGTCTTCAGCTAGCTCAAAACAGAATGGGTTACAATAATAATAACAAAGGCTAAAGAAGATAAACCCCACAAACTTCTAGGCCATTCCAGAGATATAGTAATTCAACTGTTACAAGCAGAAAAACAAAACATTTCTGCCAGTCACACAGCACAAGAAAATGAACATTATTCCCTGGTAATCTATAATAAACCCTCTCGCGTGTCTTTAATTGCATCAATGCTTTTCTGCATAAGCCATTTCCCACACATAGAACTGTGCAATTTTTTCCCAAGATAACCTACTTTTCAGTGATTAAAAAGGCACTAATTAAAAGGTTGTACATGTAGAATAAATGGTGCATACCTGAAAAAACTGGTTATAGAATAGAGCATGGACTATTGGGTGGAGGAAGGGAAGAATGAGGATACCTGGGTTCCATTCCTGGTACTGCATCCGAGAGCTTGGGCAGAATATATTTACACTAGTATAAGGAATGGACACTTGCTGTATGTACAGCCTTAGACTGGGGTAACATACTTGGTTCTGATGTTAAAATGCCCTGGGAAAAATCAAAGATAAGAACACCTGGTGGCCACCTATAAGTTTATCGGGGTGACCACCAGGATCTGGGGGAACGTTTGTTCACCAGAGCACCCCAAGGGATGA
>NW_017728928.1:14756499-14757855 GCF_001723895.1 Crocodylus porosus
ACTGTCCAAATCATCAAAGCTCTCCAAATCTTTTCCGAAAATTCAGAGAGCTTCAAATTGATTTGGACCTTTTAATTGGTCCCTTGATTCAGTTCAGATTTGGAGATTTGGCCACTGAATCGGACTGAATCTCCTCCAAATTGAATCACTACCCAAAGCTTTGCACTGCCCTAGTAATTGCGCTCCAGCAGACTCCAGCATCACATGTATCAATGTCCCTGCACTGAAAAATGGTGGTGGGGGTGCTTTAACTAAAGCTTATTTGATAAGCTTTAGTTAAAGTGCTCCTGCTGCCATTTTTCAGTGCGGAGATGCTGATACATGTGACGCTCCAGATGCTTTCATTAGAGAGCTGCTCTAATTAAAGCACTCCTCCTCCCCCACCCACTCCCTGGAGCATGTGTATAAATGCCCTTAGGCTCCACCTTGTCCAGCCGTCTCACTTCAGACTAACACAACTAACTCCACCTGTAATAGGGACGGATTGTGCATTACATCAAGTAAATCACAGACACGCTGCATTGACTTGTACTAAATTTTTAGGCAATGCTCAAGTTGTTGATTTTACCCAATGAGCCCTAAATGAGGTGGGTTCAAACAGCTTACATATCTCTGGTCCTCAGGTCAGTCTGCTGTGAGTGAAGAACCACCCTCATCAGCTTTGCCCAGCCTGGATGCCCTTGAAATAACTGAGAGGTTGCTGGCCCAGCATTCTCTGTGATAAATTGGTGCCGTTTGAGCACTGTTTCTTCTTGACACCCGCCAGGCACACTGTGAAGGTTAGTCTCTCAGAGATTTAGGGACATTAGAGGTCCACAGTGGGAGAAACGGGGGATGATGATCACAAGGTCATAGGAAAGTAGGGGTGGAAAGGGCCTCACAAGGTTATCTAGTTCGGACCCTGCTTAAGGCAGGATCATCCCTGACTAAACCATCCTATCAAAAGCATCTGTATAATCTGCTCTTGAACATTTTCAGGGATGGAGATGCCATAAATTTTCTAGGTAGCCTGTTCCAATGCTTGAACACTAGGGATGTGCAAAGTGGGCAGTACTCAAATCGGATTCGGCCCGATTCAGGGGACAGCAATTCGATTCACTGATTCAGATCACTGTCCCGATTTGATTCAACTGATTCTGAAGACTCAACTGTGATTTGGAGAATCAGTGATTTGACCATAGACCCACCTTTATATGCTTTGTCTATGCACCTCAAAGTACCAGGCACAGCTTGTGAATGCTGAGATGGTGGAGTATCCCACAGGAGCGTGGGCAGGTCCCTCACATGCTCAGGGATGGACCTGGAAGCGGACCAGATGTATTTCCAGTCTACTTTTGGGTCCACTGCTGACCAATC
>NW_017728928.1:14757955-14794624 GCF_001723895.1 Crocodylus porosus
CACCAGAGCACCACAAGTGCTCGTAAAGCTGTGCCAGGGGACTTGCAATGACCTTGGCCAGTTCCTTGAGAACTCTAGGGTGGAGATTATCAAATCTCTCTGAATCAATTTGGAAGCTTCCAATTCGATTCGGAGAGATTAATGGGTCTCCTGATTCGATTCAGATTCGGAGATTCGGCTGCCGAATCAGGCTGAATCGCCTCTGAATGAAATCAGCGACTGAAGCTTCATACAGCCCTATTGACCACCCTCATAGCCGTAAAGTCCTTTGTAATTTGCAACCTAAATTTCCTTTCCTGCTGTTTGAGGCCACTATTCCCAGTGCTATCCCCTGAAGCCACAAAGAAAAAGCGATCTCCGTCCTCTTTACAAGCTCCCTCCGGCTTTTTGAAGACTTATCAAATGCCCCCTCAGTCATCTCTTCTCCAGTCTAAACAGTCCTAGTTCCTTCAGTCTTTCCTTGTAAGTCATGCCTGCTAGGCCTCTAATAGTTTTTGTTGCCCCCTGCTGGACTGTTTCCAATTTGTCCACATCCTTCTTGAAGCATGGGGCCCAAAAGTGGATCTAGTACTCCAGATGAAGATTAACCAGTACTGAATAAAGCAGAAGAATCATTCCACTTGATTTGGAAGACAGAGTCCTGTTAATACAACTTAGCATGCTGTTTTCCCTTTTCTGGGCAACAAGAGTATACTGTTGGCTCATATTCAGCTAACGGTCCACGAGAGTACTTCAGCCTCGTAAGTCATTCCCCAGTCTGTATGTATACATTCAATTATTCCATCCCAAGTGCAGAACTTTGCACTTGTCCTTGGTGAATTTCATTTGATTGATTTCAGACCATTTCCCTAGTCTATCCAGGTCATTCTGGATTCTAGCCCTGCCCTCCAGAGTGTCTGCAATTTCACCCAACTTGGTCTATTGACAAATTTGCTAAGGGTCATTTAAGCAAGAGCATTATATCAAGGGGTGGTGGCCTTGTAGGACAGTCTACTAACTGGACTGCATATAATTGGAATTATGGTGAGAAAGAACTTCAGGAAATTGAGTTTTTAACACACCCAAATGCCTAACACAAGGCTCTCCTCTTTCCTTCTGTCCTCCTCTTCAATTTACTGATCATGTCCCTCTATTTAAATACTGCAGGGATAGGAATTATGTTGCCTCTCATTACTCTCCATTCAACATAGGCTGACCATATAGGAAACTGGGACATCATTTAGGAAATCTGGGAAACTGTTCTTCCCTTCTCCCCTCCACAAATGCTCTCACAATTCAGCAGGGGTGAGGTTGTCTACCTGCCTGCAAAGGCATGCCGTGCCACTCTGACTCCTGGCTAGACTGGGCCTCATGCTCCTGTGTTTCCAAGATGCCCATTATAATTCCCAACAGCCAGCCAGGACCAACCTCAGAAATCTGGGGCCTGTCCTGGCTAAAATGGGACATATGGTCACCGTACTTCAACACCAAACTTGAACCTGCTGGCCATAAACCCCAAGTACCAGCAGCTGAACCAGCCTGACCTCTCTCCACTATTCATTTTCTTTATTTAATAAAGAAATAAGCTGGCATCTCTTTGCCCTGGAGAAGCTTTCAATAAGATGGATAAATATATATAATTAGCCAAGGAGAGAGCAAACTCCAGTGAATACAATACACCCTGTGAGACAACCCTCCATTAAAAGCTTCCTTGTTTAAACTTCAATATTTTAGCAATAATGACAAAGAAATACCAAGAAAAGGATTTATTTTTCACTTCTTATTTAATCCCTCAAATAGGTTAATCAGATAATTCTTCAAGGATTCCTTTTGCCTTGCAGTCCCTACCCCCACGTCCCAAGTTTGTTTTTCCAGCTCGCCTAGTTAAAGTGGGTCCCAGAGCTTTAGCAGAGCTTTTCTACTTTTGCAATCTGCATTACTTCTTTTTTGCCCTTGTTGCTTTATTGACCCGCATTGGGAGATGTACAGTAGTTAACACCATGCACTTGAGAGGCAACTGGGCTCTGTTTCTAAGATACAGAATCCTACCATGAGCAGTAACAAAAGAACAATGGAATTTACATAACACAGTGCAACGTATGCAGAAGGGGCCTGGCCAACTACTAGTACAGCCTGACAAATTCCCCACAATTTATGTGCCCTGTTTTGCTGATCTGCTTTTCCAGCTTGGCAACCTGCCACTGGGAAAGCCACATTAAGCAGGAGGGGAAAATCCCCATATAACTAGTCAACCAGGTGCTGTATATTTTATGTAAGTCTGTGTGTACACATGCAGACAAACAACCGCCTCCTTAGGAGGTTAAGGTGGGGAGTCGGGAAAAGCAGTGCAGATTATATAACATGTAACACACTTTAAATGTTGTGTTTTCATATTTGTATCCCAGACTGGAAAATAGAAATAACCCAGGGGAAAAAAATCAAGAGGTTGGAGCTTGTGTGTGTGCGCATGCACGTGTGTGTGTGTGTGCACACGTGTGTGTGCACATGCGTGCACGTGCATGGGTGTGTGTGTGTGGCTTTTTGCATTGTTCCCTACAGAGATTAGATTTGGGCTGACTGCAACCATCAGCATTCTGTGTTCTCGGGGGAGTTAGATGCTGAGCTTTCTCCCCCTCCCCCTCCCCCAACGAAACAGTACTGAACTGATGATGCAACATTCAGCTTTAATATGCTGTAGAGGCCCCAGCTAAGGCTGCATTATTACCAGCAGCAGCCAAGTATCCAGAGCTGTTGTGCTGAGCAGATCCCTAAATATTTCCCTGGAGAAGGAGCAATCAGTCATTTTCACTGTCTGCTAATTTAAAGAGGTGAATTCAAGTAAGACTCAGCCCACTAGAACTTAGCATTGTGCTCTGTGGGTTTTAAGTATCCATCACAGCAGTGCTCCAAAAAAACTGAACCCAACAAACCTAGGATCTTAGTGGAAACGCATTCAGCAGTCGGTAGAACAAACCTACGTGTAAATTAGTAGCTTGGTCCCAACAAAACATCCTGATTTGCATGTGGGCAAAGCTTGAGGGTAAAGCTCTGTTATATATGCCTGGGATGGACCAAAACCTTGGAGTTATTCCTCTTGAACTCTGTAGCACTTGAAATCCAGAAAATCTAAATATTGTGGCTTGGGTCTACCTATAATAACATGGAAAAATTAATGGACAAGGCACAGAGCTTACTTTTGTGAATAGACTCATTGGACCTGATTTTCATTGATCTAAAAGCTTCTTTATACAGTGCTGGAAACATAATGTGACCTTACAGCGAGTATGTATGTTTAATTTATGTCTGATTTAGACCACTTTCTACTGTTTAAGTGGTGTAAAAGAGGATTGGATCCCAAGAAACTACTGGCTGGAGAAAGAACTACACTTGTGCTGGAACGGGCTTGGATGCAATTACTACTATACGTAGAACCAAATTCAGGATCTGTCCATTTGTTTTATTCAGTCCTAACTGAGGAATACTGTGTTCCTTGTTAATCATTAAGCAAAAACCAGGCAAAACATAAAAAATAGCCTATTTTGAATTAGTTTCTGTTTAATTTTTCTTTACTTTAGAATGCCCTGAAAATAGTTAATTCCACAGTAGCTTTATCATTGCTCTGTTATTCCACAAGTACCTGTCATGACAATCAGATTTATATCAGCAGAAGAAAGTGGTTGCTTAGAAATTAAACGGCATTTCCCAACGGGGTAATTTCTCCTCTTAAATTTCCACTTGAAAATAATGAAAACCACAGGTAAATTTGCCATAGTAACTCAGACAACATGACCCATGACTGTCAAACCAACTTCTCCGATACATACAAGAACAATCGTAAATAGAGAGCAATGGATGGGTATTTAGGTCCCAAAGATATTGGTGGATCCCATGGAAATTTACAAATGTACCCTGGGAAATTTGTTACCTAATTCCCCTCGATGTCAACAGGAGTTACATGCCTAGTCTGTTTAGGCAGTTTTGTCAACCACACTGCATCTTTTGGCATCTATATTTTTTTAAAATGCCATCTGAAATACCAGCAAATAATACTAATGCCCCTGTAAATGAACATCGATGACTCCCCAGATGTGGCTGGGAATTATGGCAGGTATAAGGGGACACCATCAGACTTTAAGGAATTGGTAAAGGAATTAAAAATATCAGTGCAAAGTGGATAACGTGGCTCCAATGTTCAGTCAGCTGATGCAGGGATATAAGTCTTGTAATTTGTGATTAAATCTCTTCCCTCATTCAACATGGTCACGCTTGTTGTGGGTCAGAGAATCTGAAGAACTGCTGGAGAAACATCTCTGGATGAAGATTTATAATTCTTCAATTAAAAATGCTATAAAATATTGATACCTGTTATTGTAAGTTCTGACGAAACGAAAAGAGAAAACTGTTGTGACAAATGTCCCAATTTTCAACTTGCTCTTTATCTTAAACAAATAAGACTAACCTTAATAGCTCTAGTTAATTCAGGATGTAATAGTCCATTTGGAAAAAAACAGAGACGAGAAAGAGCATGTTCCCCTGGGTGATCTACTCCTTTCATCACCTCTGAGGTGAATGTTGAATAGAGTTCAATGTTTTGGTCCTTAGTTTCAAGGCTCTCTGTGGGATTGGCTCAGACTACCTGAGGGACTATTTCCTATGACAGCAATGTTTCCCCAGGATAGTGGAAGTATTTTCTCTTTTAGAATAAGTAGTGTTCAGAGATCACAGTGATTAATGCACTAGAAATGCCCATACAGAGCTTCATTCAGATCCCAAATATTCAGTGAAAATATCTGCTGTGATTTCAAAGGCCTATAAAGAGGGCCTGTGGCTAGACAGGCAGGTGGACAAGCACAGGGGCATTTGCTTCTTACTTCCCTCATCTGAGCACAGATTTTCATATGAAGGATACTTGGGCCCAATCTAACAGCCACTGAAACCAGTGGGAATCTCAGCAGACTGTATGGGCCATCCCCTTGGACCCCTAACACTCTGGTAAAGGACACCCTGATACCGGAGTGTGGGTAAGGGCATCTCCATTGCTCCTTGAGGACCACAACCACCTCATGCTCCTGAATTCAAGGGTAACAGATGATCTCTAACCAGGGGGAACAGAAAATAACAAAGACAAGAAGACATCTGTGTTCTGAATCTATATTTAAATTAAAGTTAAGGTCTCTTTTATGCTTTTCAGCCAAAGCTTTATGTTGAAGAAAGCAAGATATTTTCCATTTGACACTTACACAGCGCTCCAGGTCTGCCGGCTGCTATGGACGGCTGAGGTCATTCCTGTGTCTTCTGCATTAGTCTGTTGCGTTAGCGTTGTTAGCCGTCATGCAGCTTGTGCCGGAGGTGGGGAGTGGAAGGCTGCGATGTGTACATCCAACCTGGAACAAATCATGATCCAGAGCCGGAGCCTTGATCGCTTCAGTCCAGTTAAGAGTATCTTGCGTTGGTGGCTGAAGCTGTGTTCTCACCTTCTTTCGACACACTTCTCATCATCTCCAGTTAGCTCAGAAATGCCACCAGGCCTTGGCAAGCTGATGACCAGACATCTGACCTTGACCACAGCAATATGGTATACTTGAGTGTGAAGGCTTCAGCACTTACAAAACTCCACTGTGGCACATCTCAACGATGCAGGCTGTGACAAGTATATCAACCCTCTCCACCACTTTCTACACTCAATTCGTACGGAGTGGTGAACAACATGCAAAATTTTGATTCCTACTCTCAAACTGCTGCCAGAAAGACCACCTACATCCCCAGGAGGATGGCTGCTCCTTTGGGACAACAGAATTTTGCACCATAAAGGTAAAGATCAGAATTTTCTTGGGGGTCTGGTCCTTGTCTCCAGGAACTAAGGACAACTGCTAGCCTTCTCATCTTCCATGACAAGGAAGGATGAAGGACAAGGCCAGTTCCTTTGACCTCACTTTTTCTGGCATAAAAATACAACAAAACGTATAGCAAAACGGTCAAAAAACTAAATCCTAACAAAAACAAGATGCTCAACTACACATGCTCCTTGCCTTGGGGACATGATGAAAGAACAAAAAAAACATGTGACAGAGGTTTGTCATATTGCCTACTGCACTATAGGGAGGAGCTCAGATACTGCAGTGACGAATGTGAAATAAGAACCGACAGGGAACAGAACGGGAATTTTGCTATTGACTTCACTGGGGTCCAGATTTTACATATAGCATCTACGCTCCATATACTTGCGCGTACGTATACGCTGCAGAATGTCTTTCAGTAGTCTGTAATTCTGTACCAGCTCAGATATTCTGTAGCTTTATTGTACTAGGTCCTAATCCTATAAATGCAATTGGATCGGACCATTACCCCTGTTCAGAGTTCTCCTGACTCCAGCCGGACTTTCCCTGGGGGCATTCCTTTGCAGGATTGGGGCCTTTACGTGCCTAACACCCACATTCAGTTTCCCCCCACCCCAGTGTTCACCAAGGATGTTCTGACCCAGGATTTGATTCAAGAAAAGGGATGAGGGGAAGTGTTAATCTGCAGTGTGGGTCTGGTGTCAGTTTAAGCACCCTAGCTTATTTACACAGAGAAGTCTTGAATCTTGCAAAGGGAACTTGAGAGTGACACAGAGAAAGAGCATGTTAGGCAGATCAAAATGAGATCAAATATCTCCAGTAACATGCCCTGTACCCACCCAATTAATAAGGATCTCTTCTGCTTTTTATTCTTTATATTAGGTAATATAACCACCTACCCAGTATAAGCATAAAAGGAAATGTGCTCCCTCCCCATTCCTTAACAGTAGCTGCAGCAGTCATGCTGATATATAACGGCGATTCCACGGCTCTAGCTGCTGTATCAAGAGCAGGCTGTGCCAAGACTTCCTATTGTGCGCCTTGCACACACTCTTCTCTCTCCCCTCCTCCCCTCCTGACATCCAGGGAGAACAGTCCCAGCCTATTACCCAGTCAGTACACATGCTAACACTTCACCCTCATGAATCTTTCATGGCACTCCAGAAGATTGTTCAAGCATACGCCACAGGGCCACTGCAGGGCCGCCTGGATCAGCTAGAGCTGGATAAAATAAGAGAAGGCGGCAGCGGCTCGGCACACTGCCTGCCAGGTCCAAGTCAGTGAGGGGTGATTAATTGGGACAGGTTTAAGCAATGTCTTCTTGGGAGATTGCACTGCAGCCTGCTACACAGAGTCTGCTACAGCACAGAGATCCTTGTTTGCAAGTTTCTCGCTTAATCTCACAGAGGGGGCGGGGGGAAAAAAAACAGAAATCAAACCACAAGCTTTTTAGCAGAGCCAGGCAAGCTAAGTAACAGCAGTTAGCGAAGAGGGCTTAATTCTATATCTTGGCGGCGTGTGGCTGGAGCCCCTGACGAGGTTGCCGTGTTCATTACCAACACCAGGAAGAGGTCTGTTTTATTAGACTACAAACAGCATCCCCCTCCCACATGCAAACTGGTGGGTGCTTTGTTCCCCCCTCCACTTGCTGTTGCAAAGAAAACCGGGTTTAAACTCTCATAGCTCATTTAAAAATTTCAGCAGGGACTGACCCACTTTAGGGTGTGTTTTGGAGTTATGTAATTTGTCAGCCGAACCGAAGGGCAGCCCCTGATCCCAAAAGGCAGCATGTGATTCAGGGATCCAGGGCCACAATGACTTAGTGTGCGTCTCTGTGTGGGAAGGAGTCCAGCAGCCAAATCCTCCCCCCCCGCCAAAACCCTCCTCCAAGCCTTGGCATATTTGTGCAGCACTCAAAAATAACAGCCACAAGAACAAATTAGCCCTGCGGATCATCCCTCCCACGACAGACAGATAAATACAAAGTTGTATCAGGCAACAGCGTATGTCAGTGGTGTCTCTTGAAAATCTACCTTAGCCAGACAGGAAAGACAAAGTCACGGCTACACGTGCTATCGTGCTCCTTTTGCCTTAGACCTGGCTTGTAAACGCAGGGTCAAATTAACCATGTTGAAAGGCTCACCCTTTTTCCAGCTGACTTGAAAAGTATTCAGTCCTCATCTCCTCAACTAACTGACACACATCCAGGCAAATTCCACTGCATGCTGCTCCTCTGGGGCTACTAAACCATTTTAGAGGTAGAGACTTTGCTACGCACTGTGCAGCTCTTTCAGGGCTATGTAAAGGATTGCACGCTTATACAATGCTGGAATCCCACACTCAACCTTAGAGGGGACGGGAGGGGAGGGGAGGGGAGGGGAGGCAGTGTGTCTCTGTGGATACACCAACGAACTAGAGCTCAAGAGACATTTGTTCAGTTTTGAATTCTGTTGCCAACCTCCTGAATGACTTCGAACATCCCCGTCTCTGTGCCTCAGTTTCCTTGTCTGTAAAACACTATCCACCTCTATAAAGTACTGTGGGTGCGTCTACATATCTCTGTACAGCGACATTGCTACGGCGCTGTGCTTTAGTACTTCCTTGCTTGAGTACTAAAGCACGGCGCAGTAACCACCTCTACTGTGCCATGTGTTGGGTGCATGGTTAGACTTCACGGCTGTTTCGCTGCAGCGGCACGCGAATGTGGGGGAGCACACCGCTACGAAGAAGTAGCTGCCGATCGTGTGTAGTACGCTGTATGGTGACCTAGCACATCGCTATGGTGATGCAGGGCCACGTGTAGAAGTGCCCTATCAGACCTATTGTTATAAGAACTAGGTATTGCTGTAAAGAACATCTTACATAAAGAAGGATGCCTCTGAATATCAATCCACTATCAAATAAAGGAAGCACTGCAAGGCTCAATCCGAGAAGGCCAGTAGGATTATTCAGAGGAACAGAGGAAATGCCATGTTAGTTTAGACCAGGAGCTCATCTTTGGCCATGGCCAGCACCAGCTGTTCCTGAAGAAGGTGCAGAAAACCCTGTAGCTGAGCATTATAGAACAGCCTGCCTAAAAAGGAACCACCTTATTAACTCCAGGCAGCTACTAGTTGATTTATGTCCTGAAACACAACGTTTTATAATCTTTATGGCCGCATCCAGACGAGCGCAGACATTTGGTTCCCCAGGGCCTGGCTCCACTTTCCAGCAGCACGCGCTGCCCGTGCACATGCTGCTCCAGGTTTTTTCTGTAGGTTTTTTTTTTTACCCCCTTGCAGCATGGAGAACACCTGACTGTGCGGTCGGTATGAGGCGCTGCAACCGTGTTTGCGGCAACACATACCGCATGGCTATGCTTGTCTACCGCAGTTGCGTATATTCTCATTGTCCACCTACATTTCTAATTTCTTTTGAATCACATTAAACTCTGTGCCTCAAAAAAGATTTGCTGATGAGTTCCCTGTGTTATGAGCTGGGTATAAAACTATTTATTTTGGTCAGTTTTAACTTTGCTGCCTATCAGTTGCCACTCTTTGGTTTTGTTTATAAAAAACATGAATAGAAATGCTGGATTTGCCTCTAATGTAGCCTTTTTATATAGCCATCTCCTCTCTCATGTCAATGTTCCCTCCACTTCCCTTTTTTCCTTATTTGAAAGTCTTTAAATATCAAATGAAACTGGTAATTTTTGTTAACTATTTTTTGAACCCTTCCATTTCTGCCAAATCTTTTCTGAGCTGAGTCAACTAGAAATTAATACTATATCAGTCAAGATGATACATTGACTTACATTATAGTATCATAATAGTCTCAGTATTATTTTATTCAATTTTCAATATGCCCTTAAATATTATTTGCTTATTTGACTGCTGCAACACATTGAGTATAAAGAGTTTTGCTGAACTGTCCATATTGATACTTGGATCTTTTCCCCAGGCACTTCCAGCTAATTTAGAAAACAACATGAGGAGTAGATAAAGTTATTCCTCCCAATATATATTACTTTGCATTCCTCAACATTGAATTCTAGCCACAATCGTGCTACTCATTAACCCAGTTCTGTTACATCTCTCTGAAGTTCCTCAGAGTTTTCCCTACTTTCAACTAACCTAAGTAAGTTTGAGCTCCTTTAAATTTTGATATTTGACTGTTCACCTTCTGCTCAAACCCATTAGAGAATATGTTATACAACGGCAGACCTAGCACGAATCCTTACGGACCCCTGCTGCTAACCTTTTGCCATGGTGGAAATTGATCATTTCCCCTTTCTCTTTGTTTTCTCGGTCTTAACCAGCTTCTCATCCATAACAGTATTTTGCTTTTTACCCCATGACTACTTAGCTTTCCTCATAGTCTTAATGAAAAACTTTGTGAAAGTCCAAATAAACTATTTAAGGAAGTTAATTTCTGGAGTTCTTTGGGATGTGCTGTCCATAAGCACATTCCACTGTGGGTACTCACAGAACTGATACACTTAAACTCTGAACCTCTTCAGCAGGATCTGTACAGCACACAGGCTTCTTGCTGCTCCTCATGCCTTCAGACTGATGGCATAAAAGATGAGGCACATCTATGTGCCTCCGTTGTCTCAAATGATCTCAAGCGTGCTTTGAGGCAGGTGGGAGGGATAATTGGCTGCAAAATGTGCACTAACATTTTCCTGCTCCTGGCCAAGATACTGCAGAGTGACGAAGGACAAAGAGCAAGATTGCTTAAGGCCCACATTTTCTGGGTGGAGGATCTTCCTTCCCCCATGGACAAAAGATCTTGGAGTAATGGTATGGCTCTGGGATGAAAGGTCTTTGGAACCAGAATTGAAAGAGGAATGCTGGGACTATCAAGTTTAGGTTTGCTAAGTCTTGCCTAACTTTCAAAAGAACTCTGGAAATCTTAAAGACCAGAAGGCAGGCATATTGTAGCCTTCTGTTGATCAGGTCAAGAAGATATTAGACCATGATCTCAGGTCTGGGTCTCTCATGGAACAAAAAAGATCTGACACATTTGCCAGTTGGAGTTGCAAACTCATAGATTCATAGACATTAGGGTTGGAAGGGACCTCACGAGATCATTGGGTTCAGCCCCCTGCCCAAGGGGCAGGAAGTCAGCTGGGGTCAGATCACCCCAGCAAGATAAGCATCCAAGCTTTTTTTAAAGGTATCCAGACTAGGTCCTTGCACCACTTCTGGGGGGAGTCTATTCCAGACTCTGGAGACTGGGACAGGAAAGAAGTTTTTCTTTATGTCCAGTCTAAGACGGTATTCCAGCTGTTTGTGACCATTAGACCTTGTCTTCCCTTGGAGTGCCCTGGTGAACAGATATTCTCCCAGTTCCTGTTGCACACCCCTTATATACCTATTGGCTGCCACCAAGTCACCCCTGAGCCTTTGCTTCTCCAGGCTGAAGAGTCCCATGCTTCTCAGCCTTTCCAGACTCAGGAGGTCCATGAGTTCCCTATTGACCCAAGGGGTCTCCCAGCTCTTTTGCTACCTTTTGCTACTCAGGGTCATGCTGGTTTAATCTTACTCTAAAAAGATGCCTTGAAGGATAGAGTCCTTGATCTCCTACTTGGATTCAAAGAGAAACACCTGCATGTATTCTGTAAGTTCATGCAGATGCATCATAGTATATCAGTTTCAAAGTTTAACTGTTTCTCAGCAAGATCTTGCCCTGAACTTTTTGTTAGTGTAAACCATATCTACAGTATTGTCCATCACGATGTAAAACAATTGTCCTGAAATCATCTATATATACTCCTGGATTCCTGAGCCTTTTGGACTGCTCTCAACTCCAGCATATTGATATACATCTGTGTTTCTCATTGGGAAAAAAGACCTTGCATCTGAAAGTTACCTATGTGCATGCCCCACCAGCGATGAGGCAGGCATCTGTCACCATAGTTCTGGATAGTAAGAGAACGACAGAGAGGACTTCTCTTTAGACATATGCTGGGTCCTTCTACCAGCTCAGGAAGGACAGAACTAGTGGGTAGACTGTCATAAGCCCATTCATGGATTGTTTACCTGGAGAGCACACCTATTTTAATTTAGCTTGTAGGCACCAAAGTTGTAGTCTGTCATGCAATGTCATATATAAGTGCATGAGACCATATGTCCCATCAGCAAAAGACAATTTTTACTCGTTGTGGCTAGATTGGCTTTTATCAGTGAGATCCAGTTGGATAGGTTTTGGAACCTCTCCTGTCCTGAAGGGGGTATGTCATCATCACCAGGGATCTTGGTTTTCTCTGTTTAAAAAAAAATCCCAATTTTCAGTTAAAAAAAAGTAACCCGAAATCTACAATTTTCCATGATTAAAATGAAACACCATAATATATGTATGTATATTAGTGGTGTTTCATTTAAAAAACAGAAAAATGTGGATTTGGGGTTACTTTTTTTAACCGGAAATTGGGGATGTTTTTAAATCGGAGAAAACCAGAATCCCTGGTCATCACTGGAACGAAGTCCAGTGCAAGTCTGCTATCCTTTGTCAGTGCTGATGGTCTTGGTGCTGAGGAGAGAATCATCATGTAGTTCCATATCATTAAAATGAAATGGAAGAAGACAGCAGCAGCTGTTCTAGTTCTTGCATAATACATATGCAAGAACTAGAATAAAATGGCTGCTGAATGCCAAAGAGCATGGTGGGGTCATTCCCTTCCTCAGGTTCTGCCCTGATACCCAGAATGAAGCTGTGATCAGTGCCAGATGTTTTACTGCCATAGTAGGACTGGTACCAAGATTAACTTTAGTCACTGGTACCATCAGGTAAGAAGCTGATAGAGCCAACCTGAAGATATAGGACGTAAAAAGCCTGCTCCAACACTCTTTGGTTTTCTGGAGGACTGTCCAGGGGATCCTGGGGCCAGGTTAACTGATTTGCCCAAGAGCTATGGGTCAGATCCTATTCCACTTACTGGGCACTGGAATGAACTTAGATGCCCAAGTAGGATCCTATTACACCTTGCCTGAGTCCTAGAAAAAACGTTAACGTTTCTACTTCTATAGCATGCCCTCATCCAAGTCTTAAAACTAATCCATGAGTAGCAGCAGGGGGGAGAACCCACCTGGCTTTTGTGTTAAGATTTTTCTAGGCACTAAAGAAGGTAAAACAGGTTCACATTTAGGTGCCTAGGTCCACTTAGGTCCCCAGTACATGAAGTAGGATTAGTAGCTGGCCCTATATCTACAGTCTCCCTTCTATATCCCTGTTAGATTTGGCAGAGAAGGACTTGCAGCCATTGTAGGGATGGCTCCATCACATGAAAGGCAATATTTGAGTCTAGTTTACCTCCCAGAACCACTCTGGAGTTCAAGGAAAGTTTGTTTTATGTTTTTACTTTTCCTTTCCTTTCCATTCTTTTTTTTTAGTAATGAGTGTCCATGAGTAACAGAAAAGAAAACTAACTCAGGTAGCCAAACTAACTGCAAGAATAACTGAAGTTCAAGGAGTTAAGAGTTTGCTGCAATCTGGAGTAGCCAGCAAGAGACTCTGTCTTGAGGCAACAGGCGAGAGGAAATCAAGATGCAGTAGGTACATTCTGCCCCATATACATGTTTGTTGGATGGGTAGTGCTGACAAAAAGGCACGTGCACACCCACAGAGTGCATAGGGGCAATCACTCAAAGGAGAGCATCCATTTCTCAAGCTAGTCAATGTTTTAATGAGCTGCTTATTTTCTTTCCCTCCATCCTCCTAACTGGATTCAAGTCTTCTGTTCTTGAGAATCATTCTAATAAGCCTGGTGCTCCTCAACCTTTCCTATGCTTTCCCTCAGGAGTAGAATTGATCTCCTCGGATAAATCTCTCAGCAGAACCCCCCTCCCTCATCATTTTTGAAAAAGGCTGAAAACATACCATTTTCCTGAGAGATGTTCTGTTTTAATTAGTATCAGCCATTCTGCAGGATACCCACCTTCCCACATTTGTTTCAGAGTGACAAAACTTCATATGGCTTTTCAGATATGTGATTTTTATTTTTGTACTTCCTATGCTAAAATATCCCACTATTGCTATTAATAATACATGTTAACTATTTGTGCAGAGCCCTATGCATCTTGTTTGGGGCTTAGAAAATATAACATAACAACAATTCATAATAAATAACAATAATAAATTATTATGGCTGATTACAAGGGAATGTGCCACATTTTTATAAGCTGTAGACCACCTACAGCTCACAAAATATAATGGGAAACATTAAGCCCTTAACTGGTTTTTATACATTCCCTTCCCCCACCTCCACTCCCCCATGTTCTGTAATAGATTTACAAATAGTATAAGGAAAAAAATCTTCCCTTATAAGAATAGCATCAAAATTCTTCTCAGCTTTCCAGCTGCTGAGTGTTTCTGAAGCCTTCAGTGAAATGCAATTAGTATCTTTTACCGCCTGCCTTCTGGGGATAGTGACATTATTATCTTATTGCAGTTTCACCTTGACATGCAGATCACAAGGCAGAGAGCTGGATTCTGTCTCGAGACGGCTTGAATTGTGGCATTTCTACAGATGGCTCAGTGATTTGAGAAGAAGAAGAAGGAGGGGAAAAAAAGGGAAGAGAGCCATTTTCTAGCTTTATAGGTCTCGGCTTGAAAAAAAAAGAGAATTAGAAATGGAAAACTCTAACTCATCAGCTTTTTGCAGGACAAACAAGGGAGAGAAAAAGGAAGAGGGGGTGATCCAAAAGGCATGTCAAAATTTCCCCATAACCCTAGCACTATATACTGTTCTGAAAGTGAGCTAGGGAACTGCCAACATTTGGGTTTAGGTTTATATAAGGACTTCCCTCCCCCTCGCCCCAAGCCCACAGTGTATTTCAATTCCATATGGACAAGTTCCCAGATCTTTGCTTTTTGCTGCTAAGAAAGAAAGGAAGAAAGAAAAAAGAGTAATTTTATGTCCTTTCAAAAAATGATCACAGAGGCAGGATCTGCAACTCTGTAGCCTCACTAATGGGGTCAGTGCTGCTAGGTGCTGGGCTGTCTGATGTGTAATATTTGCAGCAGAAGTCTGTTTTTGAGGATTTTTTTCATGTAACATTACACTTCAGGTTGCTTAGCTCCTAAGAATAGGCTTTTATATTTCTCAACCACCACTTTTAAAACAGTAAAAGGCCCATACACAGTCATATGCATATATGTATGTGCATATGACTGTGCATATGCATGCATTCCTTCTCAACAAAGCAAAGCAGTTTCTGAGGGCTGCCAGTTTACCAAGTGACTTTACAAAATTTAAAAAGGGTCCTATTCTTCAGGAAGAGTGATTATGCCTTGTGAAGACCTGTAACGGAGTTTAACTCTCAGATGCATGGACTTATCTCAGATTATCTGAAGCAGTAATTTTCACTGGCTTGGTGCCCTTGTATTTGAACTTTCCCTGCAGGGACAGCAAGCTTAGAGCACTAATGAACGAGGGACACTGGACAAAGAGAGGCAGTATGCAAGTATTCATTTCAATTGGGCTTATGGCTGGAACTTCAGTAGCTTATGTAGGAATCACTATTATACAGGGAGAGGGTTTTACTGTTGTTCAAAGCCTTCTCCATGCAGGGAACATGTTGTTTTCTTAAGCACACAATCTGTTTTCATCTTGCATGTTGACAGCCTAAGTGTCCATGTTTGGAAGCTATTTTGTTATACCTCCATTGGTAGGCACTCTCTTTTCATTCAAGAGGCCACACTTGGATAAGATGCACTTTGAAGAGCTCCAAAAATTAGAATGCAAAAACACAGCAACTGCATCATGTGGGCCTGACTCTGATTTCATTTACAGGGGTACAAATCAGGAGTAACTCCATTGCCATAAATGTGCTAGAGAAAATAAGGCAAATCCTGAGATACTAGAACCAATGTAAGAGCTAAAATGGAGTTGAGAAAATTGCACTGCTGTGAATGCAGTTAGCACTGCTCTGCCTCTCTTCAGCCTGTTCTCATATATTGCTCTTTACTAGGGCTGTGTGAAATTTTGCTGGCTGTTTCGATTCGACACTGTTTTGACTCATTTTGAGTTTGAAACAGCAAAATTGAATCGAAACAAGGGGCTTCAAAACAGCTTTGAAACAAAACAAGGCTAGTTGAAATGTTTCAAAAGTTTTGAAACATTTAAAGTTTCGAAGCAGCCAGCAGCACGGTGGTAGGAGACAAGGGAGAACCAGGGATGCACTCCCAGCACCAGCCAGAAGCACAGCTCTGGCTCTTCCCATCTCCTGCCACTGGGCTGCGGGAAGCTGATCACAGCGCAGGGGAAAGGAACTTAGCCCAGACTCTCAGGTGCTGCGATCAGGCTGGGGAAAGGAACTGAGCCCAATCGCTCAGTTCCCCACCCCAGCCCCATGATAGGGCTGGGGATGGGACGTCAGCCCAGCTGGGCTGAGGTCCCATCCCACGTGCTAGATCGGGCTGAGTTCATTTCCCCAACCTGATCGTGGGGCTGGGGTTGGGAACTCGGCCCAGTTGGGTTGAGTTTGTTTCCCCAGCCCAATGGCTAGGCGAAACAGCCTCATTGTTTTGACGAAGTGAAATGGAACAGCTGTTTCAACTCAAAATGAAATTTGAAACAAAACACTGTTCTGTCCAAACCTCAAAACTGAAGCCGAAATGGAACAGTGCCGTTTTGCACAGCCCTTCTCTTTGTTAACCCCAATCCCCCATGTTTGGGACTAAAGTTCTCTTACTTCCAAGAAACCAGTGGTAACTTTCAAGTAGGCAAATCCCTCCATCTCTAGCAAAGGTGAGCTAAGAAGCTTTAGAAGACTCACAGCTAAGGTTTAACTTGACTGTTTATCCAAAGCTAGGTTGAAGATCTGCTTAGAACAGCCTCTCTCCTGTAAAGTGTTGACATGTCCAGCTGTGGATGGCAATGCTGAGAAAACATCTCTGTTCAAAATATTATGGCACTTCCAGTCCTGGCCACACCAAAATGACCCTTTGTGGAGAGGTGCAGGACTGAAGCTAGGTTACCAGAACCTTCCAAGTGCTTCCAAGAAGTTTGGCTCAATCTCGTGTGTATTAAATGATAGAAACTTTAAGACTAATGAGGGAAGAAGGAATGGGGAAGGGTTATTTTTATTTTACATGGCCTGGTTTGTTAGTTACTAGCTCTTAAGACAGAGCTACATGGACATCTTAGAGCCTCATTGCATAAAGTAAGATTTTTGCCAAATGAAAAGATATAGAATACATACTGCATAAAACTCAGTGCACAGAAGAATGTAAGATTGTATTTTCTGGTGTCATAACCTTAGGACCTGACTGTTTGTGCTTTTTGGTATGTACAGATTCAATAAATTAAGATGCAAAATATTTACACAGCCAAGTTTTACAATTTAAAACCAAGTAATCTTGAAATTAGAGACTGTCTCAAACCACCAGGTTCATACCTGAATTCAAACTTCTTCACAGGTCGCTTGGACCATTAAATAATGAACAGAAATTACAAAACTGGTATTGGGAATAGACTTCACTGTAGTTCATGGGTATCTGCCTTCAGGGTTTTGACTCATGCCATTTTCCACTTCACATTGCACCTAGTTGTGAACCTTAGTGTGAAACTTCAGAAGCCACAGACTTGGTTTTAAGCCCACAACAAAATCCGAAACCCAGTTGAGTGTTGTATGCTTCCTGGTTACAAAACAGGAGCCTCACACAGCTCCAGTGATTCTAAATACAGTTCTGTAGAAGAAGCATGCATTGTTTCCTGCCTTTGCACTATATCTTCAAGGTGCCTGACCAAGTCCTCAAAGCCTCTTCCTGAGCACGAGCAGCCGAAGATGAGAGTGAACCAGCAGCAGCAGCTCTCCTCTGGCAGCAGCTCTGTGCACGCCTCCAGTTTGATCTATTTCTGGCTTATTTGCTGACATTTGTTTTTTGTTTCTAAACCCAAGTTGCAAGAGTATCTATTAAACTGAGCTGCCCATTTCGCAGCATAATGATGTGTGCGCGCCGAATGATAAATATGAAGTTACTTGTGCATTAAAACAAGCAAACAATCTACAAAATAAAACCCCTACCAAAACAGCACATACTTATCTCCCTGCGGAGAGGATGAGAGAACATACACATGACAGATATTACTCACATTGCACACTGTACTACCGGAAGGCACTCAGACGCTGCATGGTGAAAGAAGCTACACCGAATAAGATACAACTGGAACGTATCACCTTGGTTTCTTTGCCTCTTAAAATGAGGTTCACTGATCACTACAGCCAGTCACTCAAAACCTAATCTGCAATGACCTTGTTCTCATGTAGGCGGTGGGCTTTGGGCTGTTAAAGACATGTCCTGCAAAGGATTACAATGGCTCCAAAACTTTCCTATAGATTTATCATTTAAAAGAACAAGAGATAGAAAGGACAGCATGTTGCGCATGCACGTGTGTATATACACGCAGAAAAAGCATTTATAGATATAGATATAGATAGAGAGAATAAACCTTTGTTTTTATCAATGCTGGGCTGGCAACAATGGGTTGCAATGATCGGAGCAACTGGCTAATTTCCCAGGAAGGTAGAGTGAAGTAAAAGAAAAAAAAGTCTCAATAATTTACAGCTTTCCCAGGTTTTATTTTCTCTTTACTGCTTTCATCAGGATTACCAGATGCAAATTATTTATCATATTTTACCAGAAATCCTTTTATAATACTTTGGTAGGTTAATGAAAAATTGCCAATTGATTCTAATGGCCTGTTTTTTGTAACTGAACAAATGTTCTTCTCTTTGGTTTGCTATTTCCAAATCTGAAGACCTTGCCGGGTAGAGTCCCGGGCTCTTTCAATTAGGAGTATGAGAGCACACGGTCGTTGTTCATTCTAGCATGGACATTTCTCACTTGGAACAACATCAAGTATACATTACTTTATTTTTAACTGAGGAGGAAAATCCTCCAGCTTGCAATGTTAAATGGAAACGAACCAAACCAATATTAAAAAGAATTTACTTTCAGGATCAATTGAAGGCAAAATGGAAACAGAAATTAAACAAGTGGAGTTTATACAATGAAACAAACAACTTGTGGGCTGCTTTTGTACATTTAACTTGCTCTATACAGCACCTTCCTCCTGCAAAACTCAAAGGGCTTTAGAAAGAGTAATTAAGCCTCCTGAGCCCTTGTGAGGGAGATGAAACAAAATGTGCTATTGAATTTTGCTTGATCTTGTTGACTTCATCACATGTCGGTTTTTAATCCTTCCAAATCAGGGACCACGGTAGAGACATGCTTCAATCAGAAGCCTTGTTCATGCTGGGGAGTCTAGCCATCGATACGACTGAACAACACAACCCCCCCCTTGTAAACAGGGTAAGCTGCTATTTATTCCTTTCTCTTGGCCCCCCGTGACAAGGTGTGGCACCCTAGGTGTGTTTGGAAATTATCGTAAAGTCTGGCGATGTGAGCTTCTGAATACCCCCTTGGGGATGCTGTATACCAGTGACCACAAAGAGTACCAAGACGGAATATACTGATGGGCACCTTTCATTCATTCACCATCAATATGATGAATTTATGTCAGTAAGGATTATTTTCCTGAATTAAAGGTTTGCAGAGCTGGGCTCAATACTCTGCCCACCATGCCACATTGAATGGAGGAGCTTCATCAACTTCTTCATCTCCAAATACAAGTCTTCTACTTTGTTAAAAATGCCCAGCTAGCCTTTCCTAGTTTAACATCACTGGGTCTTTAATGGTGCATAAAAGCCTAATCTCCGTGGGATCTATCAGAGGGTCAGAGGCCATTTCTGGGAAAGATGCCCAGCTTCATTCTGGTGTAGACTGTCTCTTCCTGTCAAAAGTCAAACTGCCAGCTGTCATCAACACATTCACTTTTGCAGTCTGTCACTAATCCCCTGGTTCTGTGGTGGCTCAGCACACCTCACAAGACTGCACACGAGAACTGGAAAGACTCCCTTTTTTTGCATGAGTTAGGTGCCCCCCAACAGGCTGGAAGACCAGGATGCAGTGTGTGTGCCAAGACTGCTTACTGGAACCCTAAAACATGCACAAGGTAATAAGTGCACCACATACCTCAGCTGAGAGTTACTGATATTGGCATGATATGGTTAAAAAATTCTTTATGATACTGGAAAAATAAAGCAACATTAGTCTTGTAATTTAAAACACTAACAATTGCTAGCAAAATAAGCAAACAAATAAAGACATGAATACCAGAAATAAGATGTGCCATCCAGAGGGTGAAAATTGAAGTACCCTTGAAAGCATAAATGAGAATATGAACTAGGAGTAAGGAATCAAGAGAAAACTAGCAGCCATTAACTACAGCCATTGTACCAAGACAATCATAATTATTGTCAAGAGCAGGAACTTATGGGAAAGGGTAGTTCTATCACGGGAGAGATTGGCTCATTCCTTACACGCTCCTGATATGAGATCATGCGTTTTATTTCTGAGTTTATACTTGCAGGCTAGAAGAGCCCCTGCGGTAGGGGCAGGCACAGAGAGTGGGTTGAGCGACCATTATTTCAATGTGCGTCAAATCAAGATGCCATTCTGTACCAACTCCTCAGCTATAAATACGGCAGAGCTCTTCATTTGGTCCCAGAATTGGAGAACAAATTAAATCAATTGCAAAGTGGAGAAGAGCAAGTAACTATGAAACTTGCCCCGCTGGGCTGTGAAGAAATGTGATGACTGCCCCTTTTTAGGCTTGTTAGGTTGGGGATTCAGTGACCTAAAGCCGGGGTCATCAACCTACAGCAGGGTGGGCAAAATGCTGCCCAAGGGCCAGATGTGGCCCACCAGCCCATTCTATCCAGCTGATGGGGCCCCTAAAAATTTGGAAAATTAATATTTATCTGCCCCTGACCGCCTATCATGCGGCCCTCGATGGCTTGCTGAAACTCAGGAAGCGGCTCTCCACCTGAAATAATTGCCTGCCCATGATCTACAGCCTGTGGGCTGTATCCAGCTCTCACAGACATTATATCCAGCCCATGAAGCCGGGGGAAAGAAGAGAGGAGAGTTCAGCTGTGGAAGGGGGGCATCACCTGTGTAGCAGCTGGGTGGTGGGGAGAAAAGGTAGTGGCACCAGCATTGTGGGGGGGAGCGGTGACTGCAGATCCAGCAGTGGCGGCACGGGCTGGGTTTAAAGCGGCTCGTGCATGGAACTAAACTCTGTTAATGTAGCAAAAATATTGCTGACCCCTGGTGTAAGGGTTTTTATTTCAATAGCTCATGTTTTGAAAGTTGTTGCTGTCAGTACCTCTGTGAAGATGTGGGTCTGTTTTAGTCATCTGCAGATATTCAAGATCCTCTGTAGTGTATGGGTGTTGCTATAGTTTGCATATGATTTTTTTACGTAATAAGTCTGATTCTTCTTTCATTACACTGAGTCAGGAGTAACTCCACTGGCATAAGTGGAAGCACAACTGTGTCCCCACAAGTCAATGTAAGAGAGAACAGAATCAGACCCACTGTTGGCAAAGGGGAAGGAGACTGAAGAACTACAACTAGTCAGAAAAATGTTGAGCTCTCAAATAGAGGCTTTCTTTTGTTTTTTTCCTGAGAAGCCAAAATTGGGGGGGAAAAAAAAAGTTTAAAATTGTTTATTTCAATATGAAAACATCAATTGCTTGTGGCCAAAAAATGCCCAAACTGTATTTTGACATTTTCAAAACATTTCCAATGTTTTTCCTAAACTGAATGTACTTGAGATTAATATGGTTTTGTGAAAACTTTAAGCTTTGCTGAAGCAGCCTTTCCACTGTTTCAGTGAAACTTTTCCAACCATATCCCCGCAGAACTGACCCATCAGTCCAGCCTCTACTTTGTCCGGTGGACCATGAGAGCCTGGCCACTTCAACAAGCCTCTAGTGCTGTCAACACTGCAGTAACAGCTGAGCCGTGACCGCGCTAGAGACGGTCTCTTCCCTTTTGAGCAGATTCCATAAAACTGGCAACCGTGATCCACTTCTATTTGTACTTGGCAGCACTCTGGGTTAGCCTTAGCCATTTTCATTAGGCCTGCAAAATGTTTTCCCAGACCCACCCTGACAACTATTCTTTTTTCCTTTCTGGCTCCTTGCCCTCTCAAACATGATTGTTGTCTCCAGAATCACGCCCCTCCTCCCCCTCCCCCCCGCCTTCATCTGAAAGAACAAAATTAATTACTTGCTCTATTTATGGCATTATGGACAACAAAAACTAGTTCTTTATAATATTAGTCTATGTCTGGTGACTAAGGCCAGGAAATAAAGATCAATCTTCTCCCAGCAATGCTTGTTATACGCCCCATTCCATGCCATGTTCCACGTTCATCCTCCTTTCCTCTCGGTGTTATGGCTGCAGCCCTGACCCTGGCTTGGGATTGGACTATGGCCCGAAGAAGCAGGGGAAGACAAACCCCTACACAATCGTTGCTAGCACTACTGCTGCTGCTGGCTCTAATTCATAATGAGATTCCAAGATAGAGAAAGTTCATCACTGAGAAAGGCCTCGTTGGAGCACAAAGGCTAGCTCTGAATTACAAAGCAGGAATTGCTTATATCCAGATGTATGGCCATTAGAAGAATCATCCATATGAGTTACCTGTTGCTGCCCTGGGCTCTAACGTTGGGGAAGGGTGGAAAAATATCAGCTGCCGTTGCAGCCACACACTCGTGCCGGCAGCACTGCAGCAAGTGGAACCTGCTGCTGGCCTGGATACCTAGCTGCTTTGTTATGCCTCTGCTGCAGAAGTAGCATATTTTTAGGAAATACTTCTGCCCAGAGGAGACACAAACTTGTGGCTGTTATCTGTGAAGCAATAAGGTTTGTTGAGATGAGATTAAAAAAAAAACACCCCCCAAAACTTTACACAAATTATTGCAAAGTAAACTAGTGTGTAAAAGTGTAGTGGACTGGCTACTCTGCGGCAGCTGCCTATTTATACACTCTTATGCCACAATGAATGCGAGACAGCTTACCACTCACTGAAGGGGGGAAGTTCTCTTGCATTTATCACAGTGTAAAAAATGTGCACGTGGGTAGTTACGGAGTAGACGGCAAACCCGAAGTCCTACATGACTGCACTAACCTATCAATGTGGGGTAGGCAAACTAGGCATGTCCTTAGTACAAAATTATGATCCAGAAAATTCTCACTGAGGTTCATCTTCCTAGCCCTAGGGGATTTAAATGCAATAGATGGTGTTACTTCTTGACTTTTAAGCTCCCTAGGCCTCGAAAATTCTACTTCTGGGCACACAGTTTGTTGCCTAGCTCCTACCTAAACCCAACTGGGATCCAAAAATTAAACATACCTCTGTTTAAGTTCTTTGAAGGGTATGCCCCAGTATCCAGGGCCTGTCTGACAAATACCAACATGAGACTCCTCACAAAAAGCAGCCATGGCTACTGCTTTCTTTTAAACCACAGATAAAAAGGAGGAAAGAAATAGTTGTGTCCATCTTTTCTATGATAGACTAGTGGTTACAATACACACCTAGGAAATGGAAACTCTTATTCAACTCTCCCCCTGCCTAGGGGTAGTCAAGAATGCCTGGACCATGATGCTGTAAGCTAATTTGACTCTGAGAGCACTTTCCCTCTCCTTTCCCCAACCCGCAGTTGAAGCAGTGCCATCAAGTAGAAAAGAATTATAAATTGCAGTAAAAAGAGGGAGCAAGATGCTGTCAGCCTTCTGGAGACACCTGGGAATGGCGAGTCCAGGGTGTTGCTCTCTGCTCTCAAGGTTATGTCTGTATTTTATATTAAGCGGTCATTGGATGAGCACAGCTCTGTCAGCTCTGGGATGTAGTCATGCTCCCTGCCTTGTTGCTTCTCTCCCCTGGCCCCGTGAATCTGGAATTCTTTTCTGCAAGGCACCATAGGAGGGGTGGTGCCTGCTCCCACCCAGAGCAGCCTATAGCCTGGTGGCTATGGTACTTTCTCAGGACACTCGAATTTGAGCCCCCTCAGGCGTGAGTGTGCATTAAGCCTGGGTCTCCCACTTCCTGAGTCCATGCTCCAACCATTAGTCAAGTATAAGAAGTGGATATCACCACCGCTGCCCTCATAGTGCCGAGAGGAAAGAGCCTTTCTTTCAAAAAAGGAGACTTTCAGACACAGCCCAATGCTCAGCAGGAACTGCTGGCTAGCTTAAGCAGCTCCCTGCTCAGGACATCAGCTGCTGCAGAAGCCACACAGATGCACCTCAGCAAAGCCTAGTCCTTTTTTTGGATCCTGCCAGCTTTTTTGGATCTTCTTGCAGTTTACTCTGTGAAGAGCGAAAAGAGCTTCCCAAATCTGGGCTGAAGCATGTGTGTTTATGCCAGAATTTGCCACACTTCTCTCTCTTGCAGTTAAGAGCATTTGTTAACTGAGGTGAATAAATACCGGGAAATATAAAAAAAATGGGTTTTATTTGCAAGAAAACTTCTGATTTGCTACAATAAGCAATTTCATCCATTCTTTGCCTGGGATACCTGTGAGCAAACATAAAGGCACACAGACATGTCATAGGCGTGACAATTTTTGCCCAACCTGGCTCCTGAAAGCACTTTACAGCCATGACCAAACACAAATGCGCAGCTGGAGAGTAGGGATGTGTGAAACAGGCTGTATTTGATTCAGATTTGGCCCAAATCAGGGACAGTGATTCAATTAGTTGATTTGGATCACTGTCTCCGATTTGATACGGCTGAATCTGAACCTGAAGAGTCAATGCCGATTCAGAGAATCAGCAATTCGGCCATAGACACAGGTTTAAATGTTTTTTCTACATACCTCTAGGCAGCAGGTGCCTTGTGAATGCTGCAATGCTGGGGCGCATGGAGTGTCCCATGGGATTGTGGGGGGACCCCTGTGTGCTTGGCAGCGAACCTGGAAGTGGACGAGAAGTACTTCCATTCCACTTCCGGGTCTGCTGCTGAGCACCTCCCCCCCCCGCATTCCCCTAGCTCGGCAATTGGCCGTGGGGGGACTCCCCAGAAGCTGAGGAGGCACCAGTGGCTGAGCTGGGGGGACGCTGAGGACACCCCCAGTGTGCTACCCGGTGGACCCAGAAGTGGACGGAAATGCTTCTGGTCCACTTCCGGATCTGCTGCTAAGCGTGCTGGAAGACTCCATGCGCCCCAGCATCGCAGCATTCACGAGTCGCCTGCTACCTCGAGGTATGTAGAAAAAACATTTAAACCTGTGTCTATGTCTGAATTGCTGAATCTTTCCAAATTGATTCAGAGGGTTCCGATTTGATTCGGAGAGATTAAAGGATCTCCTTATTTGATTTGGATTCAGAGATACGGCCACCAAATTGGGCCAAATCACTTCCAAATCAAATCAGGGATCAAAGCATCACACAGCCCTACTGGAGAGAGCTTTAAAAGGGCCTGATTCATGACAATCTGAACCCTCATTGCATGAGGGTTCAAATGAAGACACTCCAAAATGGAGCACCTTCATCAACATCTGTCTGTGCACACCAGGAGCAGAGCTGGGCTACCAAAATTCAGCCTTGTTTCTGGTGCTGTCTTCAAAATGGGAGGGGGTGAAGGGAGTAGAGGGAGTTCAGGTTGGGTTTTTTAATCATGTATTGGAGGGTGGGACAGGTGGTTTGGAACCCGGCTCCAATCCACCCCTTCCACACCAGCTAACCCCAGACTGAACTTCATCCTCTCCCATCCCCCGCTTCCATTCTGAAGACAGAGCCGGGGCTGGGAGTAGGGAGAAGCGGGGCTAGGTGGGAGCAGCTGCAGGCTCATACCCACTCCAAATTGCAGCTGAATTCCTCAGCCCCCACAACTTAACAGCAAACGTCCATTGGGTCTGGGGGATTGCTGTAACTTATAGCACTTCCTGCGAAGCACCACGAGTTACAGCAGAGAGCTGCATTCTGTCTGTGCCTTAAGTGACACAGATTTACTTGCTTCTGTTAAAAGGGCACATTTTATTTGCATACTGTGTCTAGCCAAATATATCCCCTTTGCCAAGGGGATATACTGCAGATCAAGTTTTGACTTAGCAGATTCCCTGTTAATTATATTCAAATACTGTGCACCACTTCCTGTCATAAGTGCCGTTTTCAGATAACAAATGAATACATCTGAATACAGTAGTGAAGCAGCACAGGAAAACGGGGGAATATCAGCTAAAGGAGTAACTGCTTCTGAAATTCCCACTTCTAGGTTCAGTTAAAATCCCTAGAATGGTCACTGTTGTTCTGTGCAACTCTGCTTTGAAGTTAATGGGGATAGCTAAAAATAACTTGATCTGTATTGTTCTGCTATTTATAACCTGACAAGTCAATGCCATAAAGGTTGCAGGCACTGGGACAGGGCTAGAGCAGATGACCTGATTTGGCTGTATTTATTCTTGTTTATGTATAAAGAAAAACAGTGAGGACTATATGTGAGGCCTTCAAAGGCTGGTGCAACAGGAAAGCTGTCTGCATTAAAGGTTTAGGGGCCCAAATAGCAGTGAGTACCCCTAACTCCCAGGGAAGGTCAATGGAAAAGAGTTTGCTGACAGCAGTGTGCAGTAATCCCAATCCAAAATCTTCCTGAAAGCAATGTCATTCTTTTCACTGATTTCAACAGGACTTGGATTGGGCTGACTATAAAGGAATAGGGTTTGTCACAGGTGGCAGAATGGAAAGCTCTCATGTTGCAAGTTAGATGCAAAAATGAGTCTGCAAAGTTGTGTAACAATCCATGAATCCCAACTCCCAAACCAATCTGTTAAAAAAAAAAAAAGTGTCCCTTGCACATACATCTCCTTTCTGTTAAAGCCTTTTTAAAAAGGTCCGGTGAGGTAAGCGTCCACAAAAGACTTTAGAGCATATGTGATGTTTTAATAGTACAACATATTCAGTGCAGAAATGGGAGGGAGATTTTTACTGAAATTGAGTAATGGCAAATAGGAATTTTGTGTTGTAACAAAGCCTATGGTCACACAAAAAGAAAGGAATATTACCAGCAAAGCCTCACCCACAGAATTCATTTGGAAGAGTCCTCTACTAAAGTAATAATTGGTGGGGAAAAGTCATTTCCACTCGGGGGAAGAAATAATATGTTCAGATAATGCAAATATAATTTAGAATGAAGTTCTGAACTCTGTTCATTTGCTTTAAAGTCACACATTAACTACTGCACACTAATTATCTACCTTTTTGTTTTGCTTTTTTCTTGAAGAGAGAAATGTATTCATTTTAAAACCAAATGAATGCCTCCAAAATCATACCACCCACTTAAATTATGGTCAAAATAACCATCTCTTTTGATAAGTTCCAGCAGCAACAATAAGCCCCAAGAAAATTTATTCTGATGATCACTTATTGATGAGCACCTTTTTTAGCCTTTCCCTAATAAACTAGTCATGTTTTTCCCTTTGTAAACAGGGAAAATGCAGTGTTTTTGAAGAGAGTAATTTAAAAGAGGTTTCGATTATGTTTTTTGTGAGTTATAAAACTCTTTGGACTACATATGGGCAAAAGGACTTTGACATGCTTATATCTTTATTTCCAGATTGCTCAGTAGATAGCCAAAAACTGATCCCCCTTCTTCTGCTCCCTTCCCCCTGTTCTGAACCAAGACCTGGGGAAAATTTGAGAAGTAGAAGGAATAATTAGGCTTGTTGAACTAAACTTTAAAAAATGGCCAAGGAACTGACAAACTTAAGATGTGACTTTGACATCTCCAACTCCCTTTTGAAAATTAGACTTAAACTCTTCCAAAAAATTACCCCTCTTTCATGATCCCAAATGTTCTTTTCTTCCACAGCATGTACACGTGGAAGAATAAAGTAGTTATCTTTATTTCATTTTTAAATAAAAAGAACTGGATAATAAAGAAATTAGATTATCTAACAAAATCCTGGTCCAAGTGGATATCTAGTCCAGCTACGTAAACTGAGACATTCACTGACTAGGCTAGTGGCCTTTTGCTTAGTATGTGAAATGTTCTCATTTTGTTCTTGCTTGGTCCTCCTAATTCTACCTTATACCCCAGTTATTTGTTGCATTGTCAGTAATCTAGCCTGTAACCCCCCCTGGAAATGGGGCTCTCTCTTCGGCTGCTTGTCTTGCACAACAGGCTCTTGGTTAATATCCTTTTGTCCTTATCTTTTGTCTTTTGGGGACAATTACAAAACTCTCACAGACTTCAACACAAGTGCGGCTGAATCACAATGAGGTTTTGCTGGATGGCTGAAGATGTTAAGGGCCTGATCTATTTTAAGGGAGGGGCTTAAGGAACTGAGAATCCCATCAGATGATGCTTCTTCAAAACTGGCCTCTGAGCAAACATGGGCTTATTTTGCTGAGCACTTACGGAGGGAGTTTAATGTGATGCATGCAGTACCACGGCAAGGAAGTTTGGCACCCATAGCAAAGCCTGCAGCTGCAGCCCGCCCTTGCCCCGTGCACAGGTCTGGGAGGCACACAGCCCTCTCTTACTTGCCTGCTTTATATATGCAGTAAATGGCAGCTGAGAGCAGTCAGCACCTCTTAGATGCAACCTGCTCAGCAACAGAAGGACATAAAAGACAGAAGTTAAAGAGAGTCACTTGCAGAGCCAAGAGTGGGTCCCAGAGATACCAGGACCCTATTATCACAACTAAAGGCAACCTCCTTGGGGAAAACAAACAAACAAAAAACCTGGGTCTCAACAGTCCTGGATTTGGGTGAAATTTGGATCATCTTTAGACTCCCCAATTCCTGCCAGCCTCCCATCTTATAGCAGCCTTAATTCAAAGTTTTCCAGGTTTTGTCAAAGTTGCAACATTTGTTTTAATTAAAAATCAAAATTGGATCAAACAAATTGGTTTTATCATTTAATCTGCAAATTCATCCAAGTTTTCCCTTCCCAAGAGGTTTCCTTTTCTTTCTCTCCACAATGTCCCAAATGTAATCATTTGAATCCCTATAGCCTCACTGAATACAGAATCTCTGCTGAAAACCATTGTGTGCCAAAGGCAACTTCCAGCACATTAGATAAAATTTGGAAATATGAAACACAGGGCCAGGGTCTGATTTCAGTTTTATACCTACCGAACTTAATTAGCTCTAGGGGTAGGTATTATTCCTGATTTACCACAACACCAGTGAGGATTTGGGTCCACACCGACTAGCAGGGGGATGATGATGATGATTGGAGAATTGTCACAGGGTAGTAAAAGCCACACCAACTGGTGCCAGCTCTTTTCCAAGACCAAAACAGGTGTTTTTCCTTTAATAGGTACCCATCTGTGTTGCCCAACTTTAATTAACGATCCGTTTTGCATGAGGCTAACAAGTTCTTTTCCTGATAATCTCAAACATCTTGGCAGCATTATTTATAACACAGCTTTTTGTGAGTCTTCTCTCTGTTTTGAGTCACTTCATTGTTAAAATAAGATGCAACTTTATCATTATTTTAGGGGAGACATAAAATAGAATCCAATTATAGGATGGATACATGGAATTCCCAGTGAAACAGCCTTGTTCAGAAAAAAGATGTAAAGAGACAGGTTGTCACTAGGTATCACAGGATTTGGAATGATATTTAGGATAACAGTTTATAGATGTGGAGCAAATCCTATTATGATGCCAAATGGCCAGCCGGCTGTTGTGGTAGCAGGTATGCTCCATGTCTTAACGGGGATGTCAGCCACAAGCCTCGTCATCTGAAAAATACCGTGTATAACACTCCATTTGCCTCGTGCGAGAAAGACTTACATGTACATCAGCAGCTGTCAGTAAAGGAGTGCTGAGGGCATGTGTGTCATTGGCTGCTCTCTGATTTCCCATCAAATGTCCACCTCTTGTGCTAGAAGGGGAAGCTGCTCATAAAGGAGATGGATCAGTACCCTCTGGGATTGCAGGATGCCACAGCAGAGGCCTCCTCTGTGTTCTGTGGCACAGCAGCAATAAAGGGTCTGAACCAAAGCTTTCACTTCAGGTGTTTGGTCCTGCATGGGCACCCCGTGACCTCCCCAGTCAAACACTATTAGTGACACCTTCGTAAGACTCAGACACTGCTGCCAAAAGGCTTTTCTATGGACTTCTATAAACTTTGGATTAGGCCCAGAGACGATTCAATCAATAGAAAAAATAGACTGGAAGCAGATCCTCCATTAGCAAGAATCAGCTTGGCTAAGTATCTAAAACCATGCATGACCTGAGTTACCATTACTATTTAAATGAATGCGTGCAATGACATGGACATAGCTGGAAGAACACTATCTCTAGTATCCTTCTTCAGCCTCCAATAAAGCAAGAAATTTGGCAGCAAAAAAGATTTTTTCCCCTTTGCTTTCTCTCTCTTTCTGTTCGTTCTTTTATCTCGGCAGCCTTCCCCAAGTCTATTAGCTCTGCTGCCAACAGCAATACCCCCTGCTATAATATATCAGCATGGACTTTCTAGTCTTCCATTCTCCTTGCTTCCAGGGGAGTAGCAACCCACTCTAAGTGCGATTCTAGAATCACCGTGGGCTGGTGCAGGACACTGGGGACTGAGCCACAGCCATAAAGATGCATTAAGTAACACAAGGTAGGTTGTTAGCATGCTGAGACACCCACCTGCCAGACCCCGATTGCTGTAGAGGGAGATTAAAGAAATGCATAAAAATTTGCTGATACTTTCCTTGCAAATGATCCCTTGAGAGTTCACAGCAGTAGCAGCAGTAATACATAAAAGCACTGGAAAGTTTACAAAGCAAGGGAGATATACGAGGGTCTGAAATACAGTAAAGTAACCAAATTAACTTCTCTTTTGCAGCTGCTAACAGTCTGCGTCTCCAGACTTATGATAATTCTAACTTCCACGAGCTGCTAGAAGCTGCAACAGATTCCTTCCTTCCTTCCTTCCTTCCTGTTGTTGTCCTCATTCCCTCTCCCCTTCCTCCCTCCCCTCCTGTTTTCTTTAGCTGCTATTAATCCAACTACAGTGATGTACCGCAACAACAATAAGCTTAACAGTGCACCACTCTTTGGAACTCCTGAAACTAATTTTCACTTCATTCAATCCGCAATGGGTGAGGAGCTTTTCAAAGAGATACAGAGAAAAGCAAAAGCGATTGTTAACAACCTCCCCCCCAACACTAATTCAAATACTGAGATACAATACCACAGGCTCATTTCTGAAGACAATTAACTATGCTGCAGACCAAATAATGTAGCAGTCAGGTTGGATGGAAGTTAGAACTCCTTGGTCCTACTCCTCCTTTCACTATGTAACCTTGTGCAAGCCCCTTAGGCCCACATCCTCAACTAAAGCTCCTGGTTAAATCGTTAACCTACAAATATCTGGATCTTAGAGCAGGATTCTTCTTGGTTACACTGGTACAAATCAGGAGTAACTACTCAGATGTCAGTAGAGCACCCCGATATAAAAACACCACAAGAGAGCAAATTCATCCAATTTAAATACGTGGTGCCTCATTTTGCTCGTCTGTAAACCAGCTGTAACATTTACCTAGCACAGCTGGAGGTGCAGGGAAAATAAAAGTTTATTTACTGAAATTGTTGGACTTCAATTTGACATTGCTAGATAAAAAATCTTTTCAATAAGTATCATTATCACGATATTCCAAATCAAATCAAGTAGGTTTATGACAAAATCGAAAACTGTTGTGATCCAAGAAATGAAACCCTGGGGTGAGCAGTCTGTGTATTTGTCTGGGATTTATTGTGAAGAGCCAAAGAACTGACAGAGCAGAATGATGGCTATTTCTCAGGAGGGTGGGAATTGCTTTGTACCTAATTGCTCTGACCTAGTCCCTCCCAAATCTAACTGGGCTCCCAGTCAAATTCCTTTACATAACCACAGACTTGTCTGCTGCTCAAAAAACAGAAAAATAACTGCAGGTGGACGCTCCCCAGTAGATGAATTGGGACACTTAGATCTTTTGGAGATAGGGTCTGAAGACTGAAATCCACATCAAGGGCCACTGTGTCTCCTCCCTTCACAGTAATTTTCATGCCGGACATCGAAGCCAGTCCCTTCATGCTCACTTACAAAGGTGGATCTGAAAAGACACGTGACACTTTCCACAAAGAACAAGTGATGTCCCCTTTTTCACCTGACCAGTTTTCCCCTTTTCAGGGAAAGGGTGCTAACATGCCAAGCTGTGTGCAAACTTGTTGCTGTGAACCGAGGGTGCCGATAAGGGCTGTGCGAAACAGCACCACTTTGTTTCAACTTCCGTTTTGCAGTTTCAAAGGGACAGTGTTTCATTTTGAGTTTCATTTTGCTTTGAAGCACTGTTCCGTTTTGTTTCATAGAAACTGTTTTGCTGTTTTCAGTGGCAATGCATAGGGGATACACGTGCACCCCCTGAGAGCACTGGTGCACCCCCAGTCATGCTGTGCTCTCCACTTAGATGCTGGGCAGGGGGGCAGATGGGAGCACCAGTCAGGGAGCAGGGCTGCCAGAAAAAGCGGCCGCACTGCTTCCAGAAGTGGCTGAGGGACTTCCGGAAGCAGTGTGGCCGCTGTTTGGTGAGTGAGATTGGGCACCGGGGAACCCTCCCCCCTGGCCAGCACAATTGGCCACTGGGGGAACCGCCCCCCCCCCCGTTGCTGACTGGTGTCAGGGTGGGGCATATGCCCCCCCCAACTCAAGAGGCACCAGGTGCCCATAGCTGTTTTGATGCTGTTTCGATGTTTTGCCCACGGGCTATAATGAGGAATCACAAAACTGCCTATAATTTTGTCATTTCTTGCCTGATTCAAATGAAAACAGCAGGGAGGGTAGCCACCGCTGAGGCCACAAAGCCTGTCAAGCTTCAAGGAGTTAGGTGCCAGTGGTTTCCGGGAAACTGCACCTCAAGCTGTTCAGAGCGAAACCCATGTCACGTGTGCATAGCAGGGTGAAAACAGCAGGGATGGTAGCCCCTTCTGATATCATGAAGCCTGCCAGGATTCAAGGAGATAGGTGCAGGGGTTTCTGGGAAACTGCACCTCAAGCTGCTGACAAACAAAATTCATGATGTGTGACTGTGTGTGTGTTAAGGCACACCCTCACTGGTGCTGGGTCCTCTACATGACACAGTAGTGTGCCTCAGTGAGGTCTCCTCCTCCCCTGCAGCCTCATTTCAGTCCACCACTTTAAATAACAATACATAAGTAAGCAGCACAGTAGCACCAGCAGCATCTCGGGCAGCCAAAATATCACAAAATACCTTTCTTTCCTCTCCCTGCCAGCCCAAACCCGGGGGCTTTATTGTTCCCAGACCCCTGCCTCCTTCCAGTCAGCTGACCAGGGACAGGTGCTAGGGGTGTTGGTTTGAGGGCACGGCATTGGCAGACAAGGTTCTTTGGGTCAATCTGGTATCTTTTAGCAGACCAACTGAATAGTTAGATAAATATACGTTAGCAAGGTTTCAGGTTAAAAAACGCTTTGTCAGGCTGAGGAAGCACCTGCAGTTGGTATGTGCTGTTCCTTTTCACAGACCACTTTTTACAGACAAGTGCATGAACTTAACTCCATCAGCCTCCTGGATACAGAAACTCATGGACTCAATATAGACAGTGGAATTCTGACACACTACCAGACATCTGACTCCCCAGGTACCTCTCCACTTTTACCTGCACTGCAACATCCCCCTTCCCCCTCCACCGCCCCCTAGCCTGTCCTTCACCTTGTGATGCCTCCATTTCCATTTTAATTGACTCATTTTCTTGCCTGCATTGCATGCCAGCCTCTGGCATCTTTACTATTCCTTCCATCTAGGAACAACACACAGACACACCAACTGCAGGTGCTTGCTCACCCTAACAAAGGGATTTTCAACCCAAAAGCTGGCATCCCTGGCAGCTAAGCTGACCTCACCTAGAGCCTCATAACTCCACTGCAGCCAGCAAGCCTCAGGCCTGTCAAATACGTGACGGGTTTGGGCTTTCCTCAGCCAGAACTGTGCGTGCATGAGGTGGCTGGAGGTTATGGTGCCTCCTACCCACCTTTCACCAGAGAGATCCCCGGTCCTAGCATTTCATGGGGCTGCTGCACTGCCAGCAGTCCCACCAGGCCTCCTGACCATGGCAGAGTGCAGTTTTAGTGGTCATACCCAGGACCTGGGGCCGCCTCCTTCCCCATAGCCCCAGGCCATACCTCCAAGTTCATCCTGGCATGGGAGGTCAGGAGGAACATGTTCTTCCCCTGCCAGCTGGTGATGCAGTGAGTGCCACCTCCAGCTCAGAGTGGGGCATTAAATGGTTTTAAAAAAATGAAAACGGGAAATAGGTGCAGACAGAGTGAGGACAGTGGTACTCACTCCATCTGTAGCTGGAGTTTAGGGAACCCCAGCAGCAGGAGATTCACCTTGAGGAACACCATCTGCTCCACCAAACCAGGATCCAAGAAGGTGCGGTGGGATGTCATTACATCACCAGCAATGCTGAACACCCTCTTGCTTTAAACACTGGTCGGTGGATAGGACAGGTGTTCCTGGGCAACTGTGGCCAGATCTGGCCACATCTGGCTGCGGCTTGCCCAGTAGGCCAAGGGATCATACAGGAGTGGCTCCACACCCTCAGTGAGATAAGCAGCCATCAAGTCCTCCATGAGACCTTTCCTGATGGTGGGATCTGGTGCCTCTGGACCCCCCCATGGAAGCCATGGCCCTGGCCCACATTGGCAGTGCCAATGGTAGAGGAGCAGACTGGCTGGTGGATGGTGTGCTGGCACGGGACAGTGGATCCCCTCTTCTGTGTCCCCTCCCCTCCACTGTTCTGCTTCCTTGGCTCTCTTCACCAGCACCTCCATCCACTGATTCAGGCTTCAGCTGCTGCATACGCTCCCCTTCACCCTCTAGTCACACATGGTAGACAAGCACATGGACCATACTGGACAACAAGGGATCAAGCCATTTCCTGATGCCCTCCTTCGACCACCTCATTAATGCCTGCATATCTGGTGACAGTGGTTTGCCCCAGCCAGGAACATTGATCCCCTGGAACTTCTCCATTTGGTTCTGAAGTTCCCTTGCTACAGGGATCACCTGGCTAGGAGGGCATCGGCAGCACCAAGGGTCTTGGTGGCCTCAAGGAAGGGTTTGAGGACCACCAAGATCTGGGAGATGGTATCTCACTCAGCTCTGTTAAGGGGGCCATTGATCCCAATCTCCCCAAGCAAGGCCAACTCATGGATGACCTTCTGTTGCTCCACCAGCCTCTTGAGCATCAGGTATGTGAATTTTCACTGAGTTTCCACATCCTGCATGATTTTATGCTGCAGGATGTTCAGCTCTGCCTGTTTGTTGTGCAACACCTTACCCCCATTGATGCTCCGGTGGAAGTAGCCTGCCAACTTCCTGCATTTGGAAATGAGCTTGCCGGTGGTGCTGGCACCATCACCAGCAGCCCTCTCCCCTCCCAAGGAGTCCCTGACAATGAGGTGGACCTTGTGTGCCACACAGTGGATGCCAGCAAAGTTGGCATCACACACTGCCTTGACCATATTGGCCCCATTGTTGGTGACCACGAACCCACAGGTGAGCTTACCCTGCCCAACGAACCACCCCTGTTCCAAACGGTTCATGGGCTCCATGATCTCTGTTGACATGTGGGACTCATCTATCACCTTGGCTTGAAGGAGAGCTCACCAACAGCCTGATTGGTCACACCTGTGCCCTGTGAGGGAGAGGTATGCATGATCTTCACCCCAGCTGCTCCAGTTGTCCAAGGTGAAGTGTAAGGCCACCTGTGGACCTGCCTTGAGCAGCTTCTCCCTCAAGTATTCCCTGCATGCCTAATACAGGGAGGGTACCACAGTCCTGCTGAAGGTGGTGCATGCGGGCACTTGGTATGATGGGGCCACAAACGCCACGAGCAGCCTGAACACTGGCTGCTCAACTAAGGACAAAGTCTGGCCATCAACAGCATGCATCTCCCCAGTGGTCTGGGTAATCTTGCTCACCTTTGGAACAGGCCCCGCTTTCTGTCTGCCTTTCCCCCACTGTTCCAGGGTGGCTTGCCTCTGCTTTGAGGGGACAGGGCTTTGGAGCAAGAGGGGGACTTCCCTTTGGGAATATTCCAGCTGGTGTCAGGCTGAGGAGGAGCAAGGGCAAGGAGGCGGTGCCTGCGGAGATGCATCAGCATCCCCGTGGTGCTTATATGTTTTGTTCCCTTGCCCAGGCTGGTTTTGCTTTAGCAGTGCAGGCAGATAGCATATATTGGATCATCTGCCAGGTCAAGAAGATCCCAGACCACACTACCCACTTGCTTCTGGGGTGCAGGTGCATGTGTGGGTGCTGCCTTTTCCCCCTCTTCAACAGGCAGAGGCACAGCAACGGGAGGAGCAGACTCAGCTGAGCCACTAGCCTCTGCACCCTCTACCCTCAAGCTCCTGCGAAGTGCTTTCTGCGGAAGGAGACCTGACTCGAGGGGAAACTTGAGGGGTGTGGAGCACAAACTCAGATGATTCCCCCTTCTTCCCCCAGAATTCCTCTGCCTATGGCACTCAGATCCAGGTCCAGCTCCAGTTCTTCCTCTTACACTGGAAGGCTCAGCATAGGCAATGAAATGGGGGTGGAGGAGACTGTTACGCTGCTGCTGCTTCCTGTCATGTTGGTAGTGGTGGGGGGGTGGGGTATGGCTGGTGCTCTTGGAGGGGATGCAGACTCAAGCACAGGCAGTGGCACTGCTCCCCCCTCCTTGCTGCCTGTAGAACTAGTGGAAGCCTTATGCCTGCTTGTTGTAGCAAAGAGGCTGCATCTCAGTGTGGTGGAGGGAGGGACTTACAACTCTCCCTCTACCCCTTCTTCCACTCCTCCCTGAAGGCTTGCCAGCTGCCTTTCCAGCATGCTTCATGGCGTGTTTCATAGCATCTTTGCCTTGGTGTGCTGGAAAATCTCTGTGTTCTTCTGTAATCTGATTTATGTAATTTATGTAGATAATTGTATATGTATGTGTATTTATGTAATGTATGCATGTCCTTATGTATTTA